>NW_017158043.1:510784-555767 GCF_001652005.2 Ceratina calcarata
ACTCAGATATGATAGGAGATACGAGACATTTGCTAACTGGAACACACACAATGCATCCAGTGCAGTGCAGGTGCAGGTTAGCGCAGATACGAACGGTACGAACTTGTCCGAACTCCGAACCTAAGCGACAGACAAAGAGAAGAGACAGCAAAGAGAATGAGAAAGCGTGGCGAAAGTTTGCACGATGAAAGGAGTAGCCGGAGTAGGGCCAGAGCCTGCGCACAGCCGGAATGGCCAGGTGGTCGGTTTGAGGACAATGAAGACGGAAGCCAACGAGAATTACTCCTTCCACTTACGTATACTATCGAACTGCATCCGTGTGTTCCAAGCTTTGCTCAAGTTCGGCTTAATAGAGAGAGAAGGCGAAATTTCCTCTCTGCTACTAACGATACTCTACAACCGATCTCAATATTGACAATATACATTAAAACAGATTTTTAAAGTACATCATACAAAAGGGCCTATCTGGATAAGGGGGTCAAATGTGCCCTTGATTCGAATGAAGCGCCGTCATAATCAGAAAGAAACCGAAGGACACAGTCAGTTGTCCTCTTTTCCCTCCCCCAATCTCTGCTTGAGGACACCGAGAAGATTATAGTTTCTGGATTTCTGTTTATAACTTAATCCTTAACATCGAAGAGAAAGTATAATCTCCTCGGTGTTCTTAAGCACAGATGGAGGGTGAGAAAAAAGGACAACTGATCGTGCTTCCTGGTTTTTTCCGCGTCATGGTTATTAGCCTCTTTTAACTAATTTATGATTCTCTTAAAGGAAGAAATCGAGACTAGAGTAGATATAAGTAATAAATTGTACTGTATCCAAAAGCCCTTTCTCCTTCTTTCATTCCTCCTTTTCCCCACCTTCGAGCATATATCGATCTTCTTAAAGGTAACGAAGTTGTGATACTCCTAGGAGACCCCATTGCCTTGTACTAAATCGTGTCCAGTTATCGATGCAACGCGAAAGAGAAACGGTAACGCTGCGTCAAGCACTTCGTTCCACGGCTATATTGAATAAAATCAAGGAACGGAGAAATAAAATACCAGAATTTAAATAGAGATGATAAAGTATCGATTAAGTTACCAATTTCTACACAGTGCTGTAGTTTTATAGATAAAATGTGTGAGACGTGAAAACGAACATTCTTGTTGTGTATTTCTTCTAATCTAAGAAAAATAAAAATAAAGTATAACAGAGATTCTATAAGACACATATTAGCGACGTTACTTTTTCATGATATTCGTACCAATGATTCATGCTACTAGTTTGAAGACCTGAAAAGGAGCGGATATGTATTCATTCTTCTTCTCTCTTCTTTCGATGGACGTAACGAAAGCAAACGCACTAAGTAACGGTATAGTGTTTGCTAAAACGGAATCAGAATGTGCTAATTTACCTTCATAGGTATTAGTATTAACGCTTGGCAGAGACCTAGATCTTGAAGCACAGTACGTGTAGATATGGTTTTGAAACAAACATTTTGCAGAGATCGGGTTTTAGAACGCTGCTGCATTATTAATACGAAACTGTCCTGGTTTTGAAACGCGATCGCAGTTGGGACTCCTTTTAAACAAGATTTCTAGATCTGTGTTGAGCGAAACATAAATATGCTTGGAATCGCTTGAAAGAGAGAAGAAAACGCGCGAGGCGCAAGAAGCGGAACACAGGAGCGGCACTTTTAACAGGACGTCCGACACGCGTCTCTAGTCGCGTAACACATCCTCTAACGTGATCACATATGTATGTACTACATATATATGTATGTGGTTTTACATACCGCGCATCGGACGCGTAAATATATATGTACGTACAATACGTATCTAGATATCGTTCGTCTGTTGTGACCAAATAGACGAGTCGGCCGACTTTCGTGTCGCGCTCTTATTCCCGTTCGAAAGATCGAATGCAAAGGGACCTCGATTTGTGAGAAAAAATTCGATTGGAGGACAACGATGGAAGTGATATCAACGTGCGAAGTGTTACACTAAAAAACTCGATCAGAAAATGGTCTTCGATTCCGTGTCCGAAGAGCAGAAGAAACAATTCTTTAGACAGAGTTATGCCGCTCATTTACCTGGGTAAGATTCACTTTTATGCGACAACTTACGTAATTTGATACTGAAGTAAATTCCCGTATATCAAATAGAATATTAATGAAATATCCAGAAAAGTATTTAGCAGACTGCGGATGTTTATTTAAAATAATTTAAAGAAATTCAAAGTTTCCAAAGTTAAATACAATTTATACTATTTAGAGGAGAAAACAGTCATGTGCATTTAGTTTCTTTTATTTGTAAAAGCAGGAATTTGCATAAATATCCGCAGTTTAATAATTAAAGTTAATAACGAAAACAGTTTTGAGAAACAGTGGAGCCTATAAATATTCCATTGAAGTGCCATTGAAAAGTATTAATTAAATTTGCAATATTCTCATAATATGTACTAAAATACATATGTATATGTTCGCTGTAACACTGTTCGGATTTGGAACGGGTTTACAGTACAAGTTGGATAATAGAACCAATTTGAAGTTGATCAATGTCAATTAAAAGTTTGATTTTAAAGAGATTAGATAACAGGGCGTATGCAATAATGATCGGTGTACTGCCTACTATGTATTGCTTTGGCGCGAAAAGTTGCAGCGATCGATGAGATCAATTTAACGCGCAACACGATGCGAAGATAGGGGAGCGTAAGTTTGAACTGGTACCGATCCTAGTACCGAAACAATTTGTGTATCGTGATTTTATCGCCTGGCTCACTTTCGCTTCTTCGCTTAACTGCCGCTTATCGTGTTAACGATTCATTTGTTTCATTTACCGCAAGTTGCGCGCGTTGATCGATCGACTCGCGAACGAGATCGGAAGTTTCATCAAAATTTCGGTAACAATTTTGGTAGTCAATAACTATTAAGCACTGAATCGTTTGCGATCTCCTGTTCCCATTGTATGGAATTCGGTCGATCCCTCCGTACCTCAATAGAACATTTTAACTTCGAACGCATAAAACTCTAAATACTTGCGAGTATTTTAAAGACTAGAAAATTGCTGAACTTAAAAAGAGTGAAACCACGCTCTTTAGTGGATCCGTCGTTCATTCTTTTAGTTATACCGGACACTGTCCTACCCTTAAGTTTCGAGTTGGGAAACGATTCGGAGCGTGTACCGAAGAGATTATGAAGGTAAGAACGATCCTGTAGTACGTAGAGGAATTTAAATGTGCGTAAAGCAAAAGGAGGTGGAAAAGAATAGAAAAGCGAGGAAATTCGTTTGTAAAGTAAACCAAAGCTTCCATGAGAGTGTTGCATCATGCAGGAATTACTTGAAAAGAAAATCCTCAAGACAGGACCTTACAGACCCAACTCCGGGAGGAACACACGCGAGGACTCTACGATTTCCTATGAAAATGATCCTAAGCCGGATTGGAGGAACGAAACGCATTACATCAAGACACCGCCATATATCTTAGGATACACTGGTAAGTATTGAATTCTGTAAATGGTTTCCTCTTTCTCTGACTTCTAACAAATGAGTGATCACATTTCGTCTGCGTCATATTATAATATTAATAGCATTTTACATTAGTAATTAACACAAAGAAACAACATTATAAGGTGACATAGAATTAAATTAAAACATGATCTTATGCGAGTTAAAACTTTCGTAAGATCGTATCGTATTATGATCGTCCTATTTCACGTGACTGATGTTCCGCTTAATCGTTTGATCGTAGGATATATTCCTGGATTTAACAGCACGTATGGTTTATCTTTTATGAGAGCTGTGGAAGAGGGTGCCAAGCAGTGGCGTGGAAATCAAAATAAATTAAGGGCTCGTAGAGACGCCTTACGAACTCAGATCGAAAAAACTTCTTACCCCACAGTGAGACCTGACAACATAACTCTTCAAATCGAGCATGATAAAAAACGACCGACCACTTTCCGTACGTACAAAGGACAGTTCATTCTTAGCGCAGGAAGTAATTACTAAAAGTGATAAAAATATAAAACCGCAACATCTGAGCTTCAAATATTAAAAGAGCGAAGGAAGGGATCGTAGGTGTTAGCTTGGAATCGATTTCATTACAGATTATGAAATCACTCCCGAGAGACCACCGATCGTGGGGTACACGGGTCATATTCCAGGCGCAAAGGGAGAGAGCGCACTTTCAAAAAGATACGCTCAATCCGTGATCAAGGGATTGAAGTCAGTGCGAAAGGAACGCGAGCAAAGACATAGCAGATTAAAAGATGCCGACGCAGTGCAGAGGGTTTTAGACGTGGCTCATCTCGACGAGCTTGCTCGTGCATAATTTCCGAAACTCTATTTTTTTAAATCCTTATGTCTAACGAGATAACGCGTCGATAAAATGACGACAATCTATTTAAACGAGCGCGTTACCTAACTTAAATAATATTTATTTTTTCTCTTAATTTACTTTTAGTTTTGCACTGTTCACGCGGTGATTTCAAATAAAATTTTCTTTCTTCTTTTCCATTTTTTTCTCCTTCTTTAACGTTGCACAAAATAATAATCTAAACTTGCGTTCGTTCGGATCAATGATTCTTGAAAATATTTCTTAAAGAAATATTTTTAAAGAATGACAGAATTAAAAACAATGCTGTTTTCACTTCTACGAAATGGAAACACAGCGAACATTNGATAGGATTAAACAAAAAGTTCGTTTTTCATTCGAAAATTATTTATTAATCAGTATAAAATTTCCATGTACAAAAGGACGCAATGAACAAGTATATGTAGCGTTATTTCTTATGAACAGTATTTATTTTTTACCTGGCAATCTACTTAATCTATCTAATTCCATTTGTACAGCTTTCTTCCAGTATCCCATGGTCAATGTACTTGATCCATACGACAAAGATAATAGTCTAGCTAATACCATTAACGAATGCAAACGGTCAACGTTTTTATTTATTTCCTTTAACCGTACAAAATCGTTTTGAATTTCCTGAAGGAAAACGTGATTCAGAGAATATAGACAACTTACTAATAAAATATAATAAGCAGGAAATAATATGAAATACCTTCATGACTTCATCGTCGTCGAATTCGAACTTCGTGTCCCGTACAACTTCTAAGTATTGTCGAATATTGGATAATCGATCTTTGTCCTTCAAATAATGGTCAGTCACTTCCAATATTTGCGGATAAATATTTTCAGATTCTGGCTCTACTTTTAAAACGACTTGTGTCGGGCACTAAAATTAATACAAGTTACTCAGCGTTTACTGTGCAATTAAAGTAATCGATAATCATTGTAATAGAGACTCGTACGTACTGGGATGAAAGACTTAGTTTCTGATAAAATTAAAATCGGAATATCCGATTCGTATTCCAGTTTGTAGTATTTGAAATCGTATGTGACTTTCTGAAAATTAATTAACTCGCATATCGCGTTATAGTTTTCCCGTCCAGCTTGTGAAATCTGACCTGTGGTCAATCCCGTTTCGTCTATCACAAGATGAGTGTTATTACTAAGCTGGAGCACACCACTCGTTAATCTGTTACCCTCATAATCTTTCCTGACGATGCAAAATACACAAGTACATCGAAAATTCCGTAAAAAGAATTAAATGTTCGCATGTAAAAATTGTATCTACTTACTTGGGTGACAAAGTCAAATCGTTTAAATTTTCCAAAGTGATTTCTAACAAGTGACTTTTCCTTGCGAGCAAAGTTAAAAACTTGTACAAATCCTTTGTGAACTGTTTATATTTGAGGAAGGGAAAATGCGTTATATTCAGTGGATAAGTACCAAGGCAGAAGAAGTCTTTCCTCATGTAACTGAAATGAAATAGTACTTTTGTGAAAATGTTGAACACGGCTTTTCTAATTAAGTGATAAACGTAGATTAAATGTTCTTACATTGATGAAAGCATGTGACAAATTAGGAAATCTGCAGCCAAAGAATCTCCAAATAGAAGTTGACTTAATATTAAATGAAGGTCACTTCTTATTGACTGTACTTTACACATTATCTGTGGAACAATTTTAAGATCTTGCTTGGTTGGACGTATTATTTTTATAGCATGTAATCGAGGGACAAGCGAGGCCGGAGGATGATGCACGGCGTTTTCAGCCTCCGACATAGTTTCATCCGAATTATCAACACCATTTAAAAGTGGATCCAAAGATATGAAACCTACTACTTCAATCGTTTCATTCAATTTCAAAGGCGTATCATCATATATCTGTAATTGAATGTTGTAAAAGTATATACAAAAATTTATTTTACACGATTCATTATATTGAAAAATTCATTACCAACCTTCACAATACAAGCTTTGCCATCAGGTATAGAAATTGGAAAATTAAGTATGTATTCTTTTGAAAATATATTTTGCTCTGCAACGTCTGTTTCTTTGATATTTCCTGCCCTCGAAGTTCTTTCCTTCTTTCGCGTTGACTCCAAACTGTTACTCTCATTGAGATCATCATCGTCCAGACTTCTTTTATTAATATTCATTGCTTTTGTGATTAAACAAATTGACTGATCAACTTTCTCTCTTGCCCAATCGTTTAAACCAGGAGTCGATATTACAATGCATGTATGTCTCTCTGAAGTTTGATTCTTCTCTGATTCGAACAAGATCTTTTCACCTGGCTTGGAAATATGACAGTGAAATCATTGAATTTAAAGAAAACATATTACATTTAAACTGTAATGTAAAATAAAAGATTTGTCGGCAGTTTTATACATGAAATAAGCTGTACTATAAACATCTCACACCTGAAACTACCAGAAATTTACTATAGGCTCCCACGTTCACTTCAACGTATCATGCAAGTCAAACATGAATAAAGAACGTGTTAAAGAGCCATGTAAGTATAAGAGGAAATGGTAATACAATAATTACCAAGTATTTGGCAGAATCTGCGTACATTCCACATCTGACCTCACACGTTTCAGTTTGAGTATTTTTCACTTCATATTGTTGAAAGTAGTATTCAGGATCATACATGTCCTGAATCATGCCTTCAAATCTAACAAGCTGCCGGTCTCTGAACTCGTCGAGGGATCCACTGTTTATTAAAGGAATTTCTTTCAATGCCTCTGGATCTTCCAAGATCGCAGTGCATTGCGAACGGTTTTTGATGAAATAATCGGAAGTCCAATCCGTAAATTTAAGCAAGGCTAAAATAATCCATTTAATTCTCCAATTAACTGCCTTTCAATTATTGGTTTGGTGATCGAACATTTGATATTTTTTGTTAAAATTAAAAGTACGTATTTACTTACAAGTCATTATAAAATTATAGTTCTGATCGATAATTTATTAGTACGGCATTACTTTATACCGCATTGAACAACAAAACTGGCACCGGTATTGCTAAAATAAACGGAAAGCTGGCGGGAAATCATCCACCGAACCTCACTAAACTGCACTCTGCACCTGCACTCTGCACTCTTTGCAGTCTGTACTCTGTAGCTGTTGGTTGTTGGTACTTGGTCTCTCGCTCAGGTCCAGACAAGTTCGTATTTGTACCGTTCGTGTCTGCGCTAACTTTCACTCTCTTTGCTCCTTTGTTGATCAGCATTACAGTAGAGAGAGGATACAGATACAGAACGGTGTTACGGGTATTGCGGAAGGAACAACAATGGACATTATAATTGATACTAAAGGTCAAACGGATTTGGCGACGAGAAATCAATTGATAGAAAGTGACGAAGATGACATAGATTTTGAGAATACGGGTAACTATACTTCGCGGTACGCGTACTGAGGTTAGAAACGTTCACGATGCTTCATTCTGTCTGTTAATTTGGTAGAAAAGCGATCATCGAAATTCTTCGACATAGAAGAAAATCTGATCGAGAATGAAATTGGAACGAGGAAGGTCAGGCGTAACGTGACTAAGGACATCGATCTCGAGGAGTTCGAACGAGATATGGGTTGGACGAGAAAGAACAAGAGGAGGAAACCCGTGACCGCTCCAAAAATAACTAATTTCAAACAAGAGTTGACGGCGGTAGACAAGATACTTAAAAAGAGTATTATAACACCCGGCTTCGAGCAACTAGAAGTGGTACCCCCGTACGATTTGAGTAAGAGACAACTGCAATATATGAGGCGCAAGGAGCGTTCCAAGACCAAAGGCAAAGACTGGTTTAATATGAGTGCCCCGGAGTTGACGCCAGAGGTGAAACACGATCTTCAAGTTCTAAGGATGAGATCGGTGTTGGATCCGAAACATTTCTACAAAAAGAACGATCTCAAAGCCTTACCGAAGTACTTCCAAATTGGCAAAGTTATGGATTCGCCGTTAGACTATTATTCTGGCCGACTTACGAAGAAGGAGCGTAAGAAGACGATCGTGGACGAACTCATGGCTGATGCTCAGTTCGCTAAGTATAACAAACGTAAATATAAGGAGATCATCGAAGAAAAACAAAAGACACATTACAAGGCTCACAGGCATGCGAAGAAGCTCAAGGGGAAAAAAGGAAAGAAGAAATGATGTATAATAAACTCGATTTAATCAGAAAAATATATTTGGAGGCGTAAATTCAATGCAGCCCTCCTGTAACTTCGATAGACGCTCCGTTGATATAAGAACTTTTGCCAGACGCTAGAAACGTAATAACTTCCGCCACTTCCGCTGGTTTACCCATTCTGCGAAGAGGTACTTTTTTTATAAACATCTGTTTTACGTTGTCAGGTACAGTCTCCGTCATCGGAGTTTCTATGAAACCTGGTAGTACCGCGTTAACGCGAATTCCAAATCTGTAATTGAAACAGACGATCGATAGTATCGGTGAGACATCGGTCGCCTAGTCAACGTTTTACGCTTACTGCCCAAATTCCAACGAAGCGGTTCGCGTAAGAGCTGTCACTCCAGCTTTCGACGCGGCGTAATTAGCTTGACCCATGTTTCCCACTTTCCCAATGATGGAGCTTAAATTAACAATGGAACCATCTCTGCTCACATCCGCGTCAATCATCTCTCTCACCGCTCCTTTGATCACATTAAACGTCCCTTTTAAATTCACGTGGAGTACTTCGTCAAAATCCTTACTGGCAAGTTTCAAAATAAACTGATCCCTCGTGATTCCAGCGGAATTAACAATGACAGTGGGCGGAGTTGAGTATTTGTCAACAGCACTTTTAAGCGCATCGTCCACGCTCAGCTCGTTCGAAACGTCCACGTGTAATGCTAAATGTTCGCGACCTAAAAAAACATCGTACAGAATTTTATCAGGCATCGGCACGATGAGACGGAATCATGATTTTTCTGCTTGAACCATTCAAAGATGCAATCGTTTCTTCGGCACTTTTCAAATTCCTATCCGCGCCGATGACTCTGGCTCCTTGTCTCGCTAACGCGCGACACACCTCTCTACCTATGCCGCTTCCAGCACCTGTGATCAAAATCAATTCAATGTTTATCTCTTTCTACGTTTACCGCGTACGGTCTTCCTCCGTCAAGCTCTTATTTCTTTCGTTCTTTTAAATGCACACCTGTTACGAACGCCACTTTGCCAACAACCATGATACTTTTTAATCAAAACACACACATGGGACAGGGTGCAAAGTTCTCTGCTTCGCGGTATCAAAAATAATAGTACCATTTTGCGTGTCAGCCTTTATATCGTTCGCATCGTCGGATTACATTATCGGACCACGCCTGTTCGAGTCCGGTACACATTTCGTATCGTGCCATCGTCTCTCAAAAAAAAATATGAACGTGACAATAATACCAAACCGAAGAGGTACTGTTAATCAGTATGCGTGCCACAGGAATAAGCACACGTACGTGTGGGTCACACGGTGTGACCACGGTTAGCTGATAGTTCTCGCATTTTCCACACGGTGTGCTCTTTTCCCAAGCCTTCTGTTTTAGAAATGGACGATGTAGTACATACATACACTGATCGTTTCATACTTGTAGAGTTAGCAATTTTATAAAGGGATCGCCAACGTTACTCGTGTTCGGGAGTTTTCTTTCGTAACGATCGTTGTCGCTAATCGGACGCGAGTACTTCTATAAACGGAGTTGACGCATCAAACAGGCTTTGTCTTGGTTTGCCGAAGAACAATGCATCGCAATGAACGATAAGTCTCGAAGTTTCAGATGACCATAGTGACGCGAGAAAACAAATCGACGATTCGCGGTTTACGCGAAGAAGAGTAGAAGCCTGAGTGAACTGTATTCGTCACATACTTTACTTCACGAGCCATCCAAAGATATGTCCGTGACTTTTGCTCAACGCGGGAGACCGCCACCGAATCCTGCCCAAATACAGAAGGTAATTAATATCGCGTGTTGCTAATTTAACACCTGAAACATGGGCCGAACCATTCGAGTTTGGTTGAAACTGCGTTTAAACACGCTGGACTTGTAATACGTAACGCATGTGTTTTCGTAGATGCTCGATGAAAACAGCCAGCTCATTCAGACGATACAAGAATACCAGAATAAAGGGAAACCTCAAGAGTGTATACAGTGAGCGCAACGACTCGTTTTTAAAACTAATTTGATTATTCCTGTAACTGTTCACTTATGTGTACGATTTTCTGTCAGATACCAGCAGATGCTGCATCGTAATTTAGTATATTTGGCCTCCATCGCGGATGCGAATCAGAATATACAAGCATTGCTGCCGGTAACGTGATATACTTTGATTAATCAATGACGTTTCCTTTCGAAGCACGTTTTTCATTTTTCATTTTTGTGACAAGCCACCGCAGGGAATTCCTAATGGCCCTCAGCATGGTATGATGAGTCCGCAAGGCCTTCCCACTGCTCCGACGGGATCGGGTGGTCCCGGAGGCGATATACCTCCGAACACCCAACCAACGTTACCGATGTCGAGTTTTAATCAAGGACAGCCCATGTCTCAAGGATATCGTGGTCCGGTCATGCCTGGACAAGGTCCCGCTATAAACAGTACGTTCTGGTCCGACGAGAGCTCTCTCATTCTTGTTACAACTGCCTTCTGATAGTGACGTCTTGTCCGAAGGACCGCCTACTGCGCCTGGACCGCAGCAATACAGAGGACCTCAGGGATACCCTCAACAACCATCTCAACAAGGCTACCCCGCGCAGTATGCCAACCAAACTCCTGGCTCGAATTATCAAGGTCCTCAGGGTACGGCTTATACTCCGGGACAGCCGAATCAGTACGGACCACCGAACGCTTCCCAGCAACAGGGATACAGTGCGTCGACGCAACCGAATTACGGTCCTCCGACTACGGTGAACAGTTACGGACCTCAACCAGGTGGATATCCACCACCGGGGTCGACTCAGCCTCCCACGGGCTACGGGCCACCGCCACCGAATCAGCAGGGCTACCCGCCTTCTAACCCTTCGCCACAGAACTTCCCGTCGAGCGGACAGCAGCAACAGCCGGGACAGTACGGTAGTCCTAGCCCGCAGCCAAATTATCAACAACCTCCGTCTCAGGCACCGCCGCAAAATGCTTACGGAGGCGGCCAGCCCGGAAATTATCCTCCTCCGTCGTCTCAAGCGTACGCGAACAATGTACCGTCTCAGAACTACCCAGCTCCGCCTACGTCGAGCGCTCAACCGCCTCAACCTGGCTCACAACAAAACCCTGGACCTCAACCGAACTATGGCAATCAACCGAGTCCTGGTCCCGGCGCGACGCAGTACGGTCCGGTCTCTACGTCGCCGCCTTTCAGCAGCTCGCCGGCGGCCGGAGTGAACACTTACGTTCAGAGCAGTCAACCGACGAGTACGCCGTCCGCCTCGACCCAGACCTATCCACCGAGCAGCGGTCCACCGCCCACCTCGCAGGGAGGCAGTTACGCGCCTCCTGGCCCCGCTCCGTCTGGCTATCCCGTGCATCAGTCGCCTCATCCGACGTCTCATCCGCCGCATCAACCGCCGCATCAGTCCCCGCATCAGTCGCCCCATGCTCCACATCAGTCGCCCCATCAGCCCTCTCACCAATCGAGCCATCAACCACCCGCGCATCAGCCTCCGCATCAACAGCAACAATCGCAACAGCAGTCTCAGACGCCGCCGCAGTCTCAACAGCAACAATCTCAGAGTCCCGCGCCGAGTGGATTTCAGCCACCGTCGGGACCTCCGCAGGGCCCTGCTCCTCCTCCGGGACCGCAGCCACAGCCTGGGTACGGTCCGGCTACTACGCAGACGTACGTGCCACCGACGCCTGGCGGTCAACCACAGGTATTGGCGAACCCTGACCTCGATAGTTAGGACGACGCGATTTTTTATACGTATAATGAGATCGTATGTCGAACCCGTGCGTAGGTGTACACGCCTCATCCGCCTCAAGGTGGGCAACATTACGGACATCCGCAGTACCCGCCTCAGAATTACCCTCCGCCGCCGGCTGGACAGGGATACCCTCAGTATCCACCGCGACCACCCGGTGGTCACATGCCTCCTCCTCCCGGACCTCAAGGACCGCCGCCGCCGAATCAGTACGGTGGTTACGGTTATCAGCCACCTCCGCAGTAGAGTCTACGCGTCAGCGTAAATTCGTCGCCGTAATGTAGAGGAACGGAACCCGGAACGAGATGGCGTAAATAGAACATCAATTTAATCCTTCACAGCATATCGTCTACGTGTCACTTAATGGGGCTAAATAATAAAAATAATCATGTTACTACGGAAAGGTGCTGCTGACGAAACGTTACTACGATACTAACGTTGGCAACGTTTCTGGACGACCTCGACTCTTCTCGAAAATAAGGTACGCATAGATCGATTTTACCACCAAATATAATTCGGTACAAAAATCAATTTTGTAGACTTTGCATATTGTATACGTATTCCAATGTGATCGAAAAGACTTCGAAGAAACAAAAAGAAGTCGTATCTTCCATCGCAGATACTCTCGCAATTAAAACATTCGGGATGCTGTGAATGATTTGGTACAAATGTCGACGTTTCGACTCGATGCATTTACATTCTATGTTCTACGTAACGTCGCTCTGTACGTTAGGGTCGTAAATCTCCGTTCTTTAATTCCGATACGTGTGGTACCGGACTCGGCAGTGCGTTTAGCTCGATCGATGAGGAGTTGCAGCATCGACACATTCGTCGCATCGATGTTGAACGTACGAAACGTACGGTACGACGTGATACGATCTGTTCACAGCTGCGGGAGCGCGCGTTTGCTTTACGAGTAACCTATTGTTTGTTTCCTTGTCTAATTTTATACATATATATATATATATACATATATATATATTTTTTATTGTCATTAAACGGATTTGTATGTTTGCGAAAATATTGTCTTTTCCTTGGAAAATTTCTTGGCGCTTGATCCGAGGTAGCGCGAGACGCGTCGTCGAATTCACGAGTAAAAGAGGACAACGGAACGTTCGACACTTCAATTCTGAACTCTGGTTCTTTTTCGCTTTTGCTTAATATTTCCGTCGTGTACCATCGAAACGTTGAGCAGAACGATCATAAACGAAGATAGACTGTCATAAAAAATATATATTTTCAAATTGTAAAGTTGAAAGTAGAGATTTCCAATGTTAGAACGACTCGATATTTTAAGATTGATCTCTCCTCTTTTACTGCAATTCGCTGCGAAATCACGCTCGTCTGTGCGACAGATGTTCGAACCATGTGTTTATTTTTGCGTACGAAAGAGACTATGGTAGAACGTGAAACCCGTATATTATTAGGGAGTAAATCGATGATTAAAGTTCCTTCTTGAGTCTCGTTTCTTCGACCTTGTCACCGTCGTTGTAACATTTACAAGAATGCTTAGGTTGCAGCACTTCTTCCATGTTATCTAGTACCTTAACTCTACTCTTTAAGCGTTTACTCCATTCCTGAGATAAAACAAAAAGAACGTTATTCTATGACATATATTGAAGAAAAATGAAAAATGAATAAATGAAGTTAAATCTGCCTGATCTCGCCTAGAATTTCTCACATTAAACAAGACGGCGTGATAGCAAAACACGTCTTGCGGCAGTAAATTATCCCTTGCGAATTGTCTAGCGGACTTGGCAATTTGCAACGCTTCCTCGTCGTGTTCTCTCGCCCACATGATCTTTTCAACGAGATCCGACAAGTCGCTTTTAACGGGTACGTAATGTTTCCAAGGTAGAACGTCATCGTAAAAGAATTCATAATACTTTGATTCTTGTTTGAACACGAGACCGTCTCCGGCGAGTAGATACGGAAACCGATACGAAGCCACCGTGCCATCGATGTTCAATTGATACTTGTACTGTGAAAAGTATTCGACGTTACTTAACAATTAGAATTCATGCGAAATTGCTCGTCCCTTATACCTTAAAGAAATCGAAGAATGACACGTGACTTTGCCCTGGACCGTACTTATCAATTTCATCGGTAAAGAAAAAGAAATTCGTGATCGAAACGTTGAACAGTTCAGGGTATTTTCTTGAAACGTCGATCAGATCTAGCCGTTCTCTGCGGGAATCTCGACCACGCCAGAACAGTTGTCTCCTTTTGTCTCTCCACGGCGTTTCGGTACTACCTTGTACAGATAGCACGTCCAACATCACCCTATGTCATACGCGATGTTATCAAAATGCGGGAAGGCCGTGACTACAGATCTGTTCGAACAGTCTTCGGTAATATAATGAGCGGTTGCACCTTCCCATTGCTTCTAGCGATGATTCCGTGATATCGTAGGTGGGCATGACGATGTCCTTTGTGTCAGACGAGCCGCACCACGAGAAGATCGGGTAATCTTTTCCGTGCTTCGAAACGAGCGGCCAGTCCCCGAGATTCACGAACAACTCGATATCAGGTAGAACGACTTTACGCGCGAGCGACAGAAGGATAGAATCCATGAACATCTTGAAACCTACGTGTCGACCGTGGCATTTCCTAAAAATCTTATTCCGTCTGGTTTAATTCGAGTACAGTTACGCGAATCGACGTGACGATCATGCGAGCGGTAGTTACTTCGTTAGACTTGACCACGTAATGACACAGACTGATGGATCCCGGTCGGTCGTACGCTTTCACGATGTCGTCACGAATTTTGTCAAAGTCCACGTTCGTAAAAGGCATAAGATCTTTGTGTATTCGCGTGTAGTTTTTGGAACATTTGAAATCGCCCAACCAGTCGTCGATGGAAGGATTTGGGCAGTAACATTCTTCTTCGTAAACGGGTCCTAAAAAATTTTGCAGAACCCTTTGCGTCGGACGGAAGAAAGTAAAAAAGACTTTGCTCGCGATGAGCTTCGATACCTTTGGATTCTATCGATAGGACGGACGAAGTACGATGCTTCGTTTTTACGTTTAATTTCAAATCGAAGCATGCCTCGTGTATTTTATATCTAACAATAAAACTTCCATCCTTAGAGTCAAAAATTTGTGTCCATACGTAGCACGTATGTCCCGTCGAACTTTTCCCTTGTAAGGAAACAGATATTATATCTTTCCCAGGTGATTCTGTTAAACTTCAGAAAAAGTTCGTGAGAAAAGAAATTAACAGGAACTCACTGATAATGAATGAACAAAATTGAAGGACGTACTTGTTTCCATTGAAATCGACGAACTGTAGAAAAATATACCTTGCTCTCATCGTTATTTTATCCGGTTCCAATCCCGGACCCCAAACAATTGTTTTCGATGAATCTACCTCGACGTTCCACACCTCTCGACACATGAGTAACAATAAAATCGATGCAAACATCATTCTTCCCAAGAGTGACGCTCACGTTCGTCTAAAACTAATCGTACAGGACGAATAAAGTACAATGAGAACCTGAGTATTTGTGTAGTATTTGTGTTTGAATCGATTCGATTCGGTTCGATAAGAGCGTAATAAAATCGAAACGTGATAACCGAGGAATCCAGCTGAATGCAGCTGCTGAAGCTCGTAGGGTATATCATCACATATCGTATATCGTATGCAGAATGTTTTTTAAAAAGTGATCATGCTTCAGAAATTGTACATGTATTTCGTACATGCGTGTATCTTCACATAGATACGAGTAAATAATCGGGAAATTGGTAATGAAATTACTGCTGGGATAGTTGCAACGATAAAACGAAAGCATATAACTGGATATAACGTCGATCGAGAATACCATTTTATAATCAGTCGTCGTCGAAGGATATTGTTGTTACCATTGTTACTTGAAGCTAGCCAACTCGTAAAGTTCTACCACAGTATACTGTGACTCTACTCCATTCCCTCTGCAGTTCGTAGCGTTATGACGTAGTGTCGTGTAGCAGATAATCCTTGTCCTTAGGTTATATTTGTTTACGAGAAATCATAGTGATCCAGTTTCATGTAACTCTCAACAATAGTCGTCGTTAAAGAGAAATACATTCACTAAAATGCATGATACGAATTTGAACGCGAACCGTGCAATGAAGACGCGTCGAATTTTTCACTTACAAGACTCGCTCGGTTCTCTGCAGGTGGGAATCTGTTCGATTTGCGGCGGAGTCACTGGAAAGTGATAGAGAAAAATGATTCCCAAACAATCGAGACAATAACAGTTTTGTTTCGACCCGCGAATCGAACGAATCGGGCATTTAACGTACCGACGCGTAACGATAAACTCTAATAAACGTTTAAACGCCCAAAATGGAGTGTAACATCGACGATTTGCCGGATGTTCTGTTAGAATACATTCTAAGTCTGATTCCACCTTACAAGGATCTCGAGGAGTGTAAACTGGTATCTAAGAGGTGGTTCCGTGCCACGCAAAGTGCGTAAAACTCTCGTCGTTACACTTGCATGTGTTCGTATAAGGATTAGCGACGCTTCTTCCATTACAGATGTGATACATCATAATAAAACGCACTTTCACAAATCTGTTGCTTACGGATCGTTGCTCTGGAGTCTGTGCCCGCCCAAGCAATGGACGTCAACGATCGCGAAGAGGCATTCGCATTCTGCGTGTACGTACGGAAACTCGATGTACGTTTTTGGTGGATGCACAGCTACTTGTACGACCTTCAATGATTTGTGGAGATTGGACTTGGACACGAGAACTTGGGTCAGATTGATCACCAAAGGGACTTATCCGTCTCCCAAAGCTTGCGCCACTATGCTCTATTACAAGAAAAGCTTTGTTTTATTTGGCGGATGGTCCCATCCATCGCCCTATCCTGTACATCAGGTAGGTGTTCGTTGAAAGATCGAAATTGATCGAAACAGCGTTTCGACAATCGTCAACGTCTCCTCGTGCTTCTAGCAATGGAAATTGTTCAACGAACTGCACATGTACTCTATAGAAAATAACAAGTGGTTCGCTGTAAGTACCCTGGAAGCACCTCCGCCCACTTCGGCGCATTCTGCGTCGATCCACAACAATCGTATGATCGTTTTCGGAGGTATATGTAACGGGTATAGGTAATATGTTTGAATCACAATTAACATCCTTCGGCCTGCTTGATACGAGCAACATTCTCTTCTCTCGAGACAGATCCAATGACGTGTGGTGTTTGAACTTGGACTCGTACAGTTGGTACAAGCAAGCCACTTCGAACGTGAAGCCGCAACCGCGTTATGGTCAGTCTCAGATCGAGCTCGGGGAGAAACATCTCCTAGTGCTTGGTAAGCTGTTCGGAAATGCGATTTTTCGAATCTCATGGATTCTCGTTTAAGATCGTTTAATCGACGTGCATGAAAAATTAGGAGGTTGCACCGGGCCTAATGCGGCCATGAACGATGCTTGGCTATTGAAAATGGAAGGCGCGACCTGGACTTGGAAGAAAGTAAATATGCACAACACCGAATGGGCACCGACGCGTATTTGGTGTCACCAAGCTTGTAAGGTAATGGTCAAAGGAATCGTCGTCGATGTTGCAACTAGCACGTCTTTTCGTCTCATAGGTGGGCAACTACGTCATCGTCCTTAGCATAAACAAATGTCAGAATAAGCCGAACGATATGAGCATATCGCTGAAGAAAGTCACTTGTCAAGCCGCATCTTCGCCAAGGGAGAGCGATTCGTCCCCTTTATACGTTCGGTACGACGACTCTGTCGTTGAGACATCGACAAATAGATCTGATCGAACTTTGGTTCCAGGCGAGGAAACCTGTCTACCGTAGATAGAGATGTGAACATCAATGGTCGGCACGGGTCTTTCTCGGAGGTATCTGCGCCGAGTCCACGGCCATCGCCTCAACGTCCGAACTTTACGAAGAACTTGCCGTTCTGCTATGATAATGTATTGAGTATGGCCGCTTTTCGCGACGAACCCGTGCGCAATAGCGGCAGTAACAGTCATCGACAACGTCAACTGGAGTCGCTCCGTAGAATGGAGGAGAGTATTAGGAATCGAAGAACGCAATCAAAAGCGGCGAAGAAGCCGAAAAACACGTTGTCCATATTCGTGTTGGATATCGGGAACGTCCTGTGCGATGAGTGCAGTGCCTCGTGGATTCCTTTGAAGCACGACGGTCAGTCGGGTCCCAACGAAAGAATACTTTACTCGCTCGTGGCCGGTCGCGGAGAATTAATAGTATTCGGAGGCATCGGTAAAGAGCAAACGACTGTGCAAAACCATCCTAACGTGGACGAGCCCGAGGTGTATAACGATCTACATTTCATAAATCCTCCGAGATACATTATTTAATGTCCCCGCAACGGAGACACGGATGAGTATCAGCTTCTCCATTCATCGTTTAATTAAAGTAAAAGTTATAATTACGATATAAAAGTACTGTAAAAATATTTTGTGATACACGCATAGGTTTCGCTCGTTTACGCACTTCCTCGAATGAAGTCGAGATTTTTTTCCGTTGACGAGGAACGACGATCGTTAGCTCGACGAATGTACATTAATGTACTCGCCGCCTGATTTTATTACAATTCTGTTATTTACATATTTTCTTTCACGCGTTTCGCTTACGTGTTAATCATCTTCGGCCTCGGCTGTTTTCAGACTACCGAACACTTGCGACGGTATAGTTTGTTTCTCGACAGGTATGTCTGAAAGTATGAAAGCACGGGTTCAGAGACATGAGAGAAAATATCTGTTTGCTGCTGCTGCTGAACTGTCCAAATTTCTAAGCCGCGTTACACGCGACGGAACGTAATAAAAATCTGAATGTGTCTGTCCTAAAAGATTCTGCGCTTACCTCCCTCCGCGTCTCCTTCGTTCTCGTTGACGTCGTCGATGTCGATGTCTATCTCGTCCGGATTGTTTACCTGAGATTCCGGCTTGCCATCCTTTTCCGTCACGCCGCGAACGAACTTGATACCCTCTTTGTACCCGGCAATGTTGTCTGCAATGCTACACGATTAAATTTCTGCTCGGAAGTAATTAGGACATGTACGCGTACGTCGTGTAACAGAGCAAACGAACCAGTGGCCTGTGTCTTGCTGTCCAAAAGGCGCATCGCATCCACCGGCACGTCAGACGGTGGATTCGACGCGTTGTTCAACATTTGCGCGGACATCATGTTCACCTGAGTATTGTACATCGCTTGAACGCTGCGCTTGATTCGAAGCATCTCGCGCATCGTGTCCTCGTTACCGTGTCTCACCTCGAACTCTTTCCATATTTGCCAGAAATTCGACGTCACCTGATCAGAACGTAACGAAGGTATGTTCAGAGACGTCACGTTTATCGTTCATGAACTAACAGTATTTTGTACGTACTCTCGGGTCACAAATTTGACTGCAGTGCGCGTATATCGCCCGGGCCCTGTCGACCTCTCCCAGCTTCGTCTCCATTTCTGCGAACCGTAAGCACATCTCTCTCGTGTTATCGTCGTTGAGTACCGCGATAGCCTTCTCGTAAATCTGTCTCGTCTTTGGCACGCCGTATATATCTGCCGCTTTCTTTATGTATATGTTGAACATCTGTAAGATGAAACGCATTGTTGATCTTTCGTGTCGTAGTTACCGAATTAAGTACCGGTTTTGGTACCTCGAATCGTTCTTCCGGTAGAACGGCGCTCGTTGCTCGTTCGTATACCGACATCGCGTGTCTAGCCAAGCCATGTTCCTCTTCTAACTTTGCATACAGCAAGTACAGAGCTACGACAGTGAAAGAGAATTAGCAACGTAGTTTCTTACACGCACAATGATCCGAAGCGTCACGTGGCGTACGCGGTACCTTTGGCATACTTCGGTGGGCAGTGTTCCAGACACTGTTCGAACAGATCTCGCGTTCGTTCCAGTTTGGTACCACCGTAACGTTTTAAAAATTTAGTGAGATAAGTGTTCCATATGTCGTACACGTTTGGCCACTTGAAAAGAGCAATGCCTTTCTCGTAAGCCTGAAAAAAAAAGAAAAAAAATAATGGGCGAACATCGTGAGGCCGCGTAGTATAATTTCAACATCGCGTTTCGCGCGATCGACTACACATACTCTGAAAGCTTCTTCGAAGTATTTGTTCTCTTCTAAAAACAAGCCGTAATTAATGATGATTTGTGGTGTCGCAATTTTCAAATCGATGATCTTGTCGTACACGGCTTTACAAGTCTGAAACAATGAAATGAGATAAAGAGAATCCTGCTGAAACCGTGATCGCCCATTGAAACGTACCTTGAACGTGCCGAAACTTTCTTCCAGGTCGGCGTACATGGACCAAACTCTCAGAGATTTGTACAGTCTCATTTGAACGGTTTCCGTCTCGTCGTGATAGGCCACTTTACGGAATGGCATAGCCGTGGCTCGATGCATCAGTTTCAACGCCTCTTTATAATTCCTACACAAATACAATCGTCGCATTAATCAAAGAGCGTTTACGAGGTCGATGGAGAAAACGGAAGAAGGAAGAAACGATACCCGTGTCTGATTTCCATTTCTGCCCACTCGCACCACACGGAAGCGAGGTCGTCGACTTTCGTGTAAGGAACGTGAGTCGCTTTCTCGAAGACTACTCGGGCATCTGCTATTTGGCCGTTCTCTTCGTAAAACTTGCCGAACTCCACCCACAAAGTGTGCAATTTACCTACGGCCAATTGTGGCTGTACGGTTTGCACGGCTTCCGTATACGTGTTAATAATCTGAAGGGGAACGAACAGACCGTCGAGGTCGTATAAATTTAGTTTAATACGGGATCAAATGAAGATCTTTACCTCGTGCGGCTGCCCCTCGTAAAGTCTGACTCTCTTGTGCCATTCTTGTACGTTGTGAGGATTTTGTCTGAGCAAGACAGAATTCAGAAGGAGCAATCGCCTCTCCATCAGATGTTCGAATCGTGCCAGTCTCAATTCCAGGTCGATGTCGTCTGCAAACGTAATTGCAGGTGATTAAAGGTCGCGTCAGTTTCTGACAACAGAACGTTCTTGTCGTACCATCTTCGGTAGGATTCTTCGCCGCCTCTTCCATACGCTTGCTGAGACTCAGTTCTTCGAACTGGGCGTATGCATCGAAGACTTGGGTAAAATCCCTGACGGTAGTCACCGTTTGGATAGCTTCTTCGTAAATATCTCTCGCCTGTAGAAGAGGAACACATTGAGATCTCGCGACTAACGAATCTAAGGTTGATGTTCAATTTCGAAGAACGAATCGTCCGATACCCTCTCGAATAAGCCGCTGCGAACGTAATAGTCCGCCAACGAATTCCACAAAGGGCCTAACTGATCGGTATAACGTCTCAACCCGCCCCTGATAATCGCGTCCACGTTGAGGGACTTAATTTTCGAAGGATTCTTCGATATCAAATCGCACAACTCGTTCCACAGTTGATGATTCGATTTGCCGTGTTTAGAAACAAAATCGTCTTGATTGACGATTTGTGCGAGCTTCACGGCTGCTTCGTCGAGCCTTCCGATAGATATTAAATACTCTATGTATTCCTCAGTATCTTCTGGAGCTAGCTAGAGACAAACGGATCACGCGTTATCGGGTGTGAGTCCACGACGCAAGTCCGAGTACACGTACCTTCAAATATCTCCTGAAAACTCTGACAGCAGTTTCGTAGACGTCGTGCTTCTTTAAAAACTCTATGTACAACGGCCATATCCGATGGTGTTGCGTGATAGGAAGAGCTCTGAGCGCTCTGTCGAAGACTTGACGAGTGCGAGTGATGTAATACTGCTCCGTCATTAGTGTACAGTAATCCATCCAAATTCTAGGCATTTTGTGCATGAAGACCAGAGCACGTTCGAACGCGTTGTTCACATCTTCGTAAAGGGCATCCGTTATACATCTCCCTTTCAACTGACTCACGCGCTGCCGCAGGTAGTTGTACCATAACTTGTAGCTGAGAGAAAATGTGTCGCACTGTATAAAACGAACTCTGAAAGGAGATGTGCGTGTCTTACCTTCCAGGAAGCTCCTTCAACGCTCGTTCGTATACGATGTTGAGATTACTACTTTTCGTACTCCTCAAGTGGTCTATGTAACGTTGCCAGTGTTTCACCGAATACGGATTTCGCAAGATTTCTTCTTCGTACGGTAAATCCTCTTCGTTCTAAAGTGAACGAAACGATGGAGACGTTAAGCGAAACTGTATGAAAGGAAGAGGGTGTTGATACGACGAGTATACTTACGAAAACGTATGAGTTTCCATCCGGATCCTTGCGTTCCAACATGTTTTCCAATGTTCGTAACCGTCTACGATTTATTTAATTCAACTACGGCACATTGGCAACGTTACGTAGGTACGATTAAATATATCGCGTACACAGGTTACTTTACACTGTTTCGACGCGGTCGCAGGCGGTTTACTAGGTTTACCAAGGTTTACTATACTAGCCACGCGGTCACGGCCACGCTACATCTAAATACGAACGTGAAGGTGGTTTTTCATTGATAAATACTTGAACCCTTTGTCCATGTTGCTTCGAACTTTAAACAAATCGGCGTGCTTCGAGAACCCGTAAAAACGTACACGTATCGTTTGTTTGTAACTATTCTGTTCGGAGTTCGGAGCTGTGAAGCCGTGTACATAAGTAGAATGCATGCGCGCAGAACGAACGTATACGTTAATGCGCCCGGACGAGTAAACATGCAACCTGCGATAGAAAATATTTTCAAACTCGTGAAGCTCGTGTTAAAAAACGAAACGACGGTCTTCGAAAAGTGCTTGGATCGCTTCTAAATCCGGCGAGACGTTTGAAAATCAAAAACCTGTTCGAATATTAACGTATCCCTTGCGGGTCAACGAGCTTCTGTGTTTTGTACTTGACGCAATAAGTTTATGCGGGCCGCATAACTCGTCCCGTCCGTCGGTACAGTTTTTCTACGTCACGGAACGTCGTTCTGCATGGTTGTGTCTCTAAGTCGTTATTCTTCCGATTAACGCAAGGTAATCGAGGGTTGGATCTAGTTAACGACGATCGTCCCGTTCGACGAGATGCCTCGCAACCGTGCAAGCATCGTACCTTTACGACTTCCAAAGCCAAACTAACACAATGCCATTCCCGTGTGTCTTCTTCTTACCTTATCGGGTCATCCAGTGATACCTGTTAAGTACGTTCGTTTGTGCACCGTACGACCGTGGCGTTCGACGGTTTCCCATTCTTTTACCAAAAACTTGAAATGCTGAAAGATTCAAGAGCACCTCGAAACATCGTACGTTTATAGGTGTCCGCAAAGGCGTAGCTCTAAACGGTAAAATTCCGTAGGACGCGTAATCGCAGATGTTCTAAACGTTCTCCGATCGTTAAGTCGATTGAATGTCAGTCTCCGAGACACGATCGTTAATTACATCCGATAACCATTGTATTTTACGAGCGGTTAAATCCGTAAATAAGCTTTTCAAATTGTCGAAAGGAGATCTAAGCTTAGCTTCTGTAGGAGCGAGCTACGTCTCGTCTCTGTTTCATCTGGATTAATATTTCTTTCGTAGGATTGTGCATTGAGAGATGGCGATGGATTTGGATCCAAACGATCCTGAGGTACGGTTGTCACGATTTCTCTACGTCGGAAAGGAATATCCGGATTATCAACCTGGAAACTGGTTCGTTCACAATTATTACTTGGCCAAGAACGTCCCGTCCATCGAAGAGTTAGCAGAAAATACTGAGAAACAATTGTTACCCGTTCAGATTATCATTAAGGTAAAAGTCCGTTACCACGTTCTCAGTTTATAACATATATACGTGTATGCACATCTGACTTAAAATCTCCTTCCCAGGCATTTGAAACTAATCTCGTACCGAATCCAGAAACGCTGGTATTCGCTTTGGCTGTTTGCTGCAGGCAAATGAAAAGCGAGAGCTTGCGTCACGAGGCATACGCGGCCTTGAACAAAATTTGTGCGTCGCCGCAACATTTCATTTTATTTATTAAATTCGCTTCTCAAATCAGTAAACAAAAGGAACTGGACGCGGCCGGTGGCTCGAAGCATGGATGGGGCCAGGGCTTGAGGAAAGCTGCGAACAATTGGTATTTGTCGAAGACACCGATAGAATTGGCCGAATGTGTCACGAGGTACAAGGGGAGATACGGTTGGAAGCACAAAGACATCGTCAAACTGTCTCATCCTGTGGCCACTGATCCTGGTAGTCGTCCAAGTTCGTTTTAATTGCGTCGCTGCATGGTCTTATCGTAAATTAAACAGTGTGCCGTTGAACAGGGCTGGAAATCATCCTTAAATACGTAGTACACGGTTTGAAGGAAGCGAAGGAGAAGGGGACATCGAACGAAGATCGATCGGTCGCAGAGGTTTTAGAATACATCGAGCGTGTGGAGGACTTTAAACGTTGCACGGACGAAGTTCGTGCGGCAGGGCTCTTAGAGACGTACGGATTAACGCTCGATCACGTACCTGGACACTTGTTGAAATCTAAAGAGGTACCGAATGATGATAAAAAGAATTTCGATGCAGATGGTCGACTGTGACGAACAATTTTCAGGTTTGGAACGCGTTGATACCATCAATGAACTTGGTTCTACTTTTGACCAATTTGCAAAGGATCCACAATCTCGAATTATTGAGACCTAATTCGCCGACGGTCTCGAAGATAGTGGATCAGTTCACCTCTACGGAGAGCATCGCTCAAGACAAGGTTCACCCGGCTTTGGTATTGGTCACGATCAGAGACTACGAGAACTCTGGAAAGTAGGTGACGATGATAGTTCGCAATTCAGACGTTTCATCGCGTTCGCTCTACGAGTACGTGTCGTTTTCCAGGCCGTTGACGTACGAGAAGAGAAAGATCAAAGAACAGTTTGAAAAACCATTACCCGTTCCGCCTAAACCAAATTCGAAGATCATCGACGCTCTCTATAAAATGTTGAATCTCTCCTTTAACGTAAGTGTAAAATGCGTTTTTCGAAACGTTCACGCCTTGTTACATCGTCTCTGTTTCACGTAGAACGTTCAACCGACCGGATTACGTTACATGGTAACGATCAATATGAACAAAGTGATGTTGGAGACCCACTGTTGGCGCAGCGGTAACGTGAACGGCGCGGAAGCGGGTTGCATGATCGCGCTTGCTCTCCTTCGTAGCGAGAAGCACGTCACCGTTGCGACTTTCAAAAACGTCGGGATTCATACCGTGAACATCGATAAAACGGCCTCCTTCGGTCAAGCCATGAGGAGATTGCAACAGATGCCCGTTGGAAATGTGAACCTGAGTAAACCTATGGCGTGGGCTGCGCATCAGAACAACAAGTACGACGTCTTCGTGAACGTCGTGGATCAGATATTCGAGAAATCCGACACGTCCGAGGAGGCTCTTCAAACTTACAAGACAAAATTGAAACTTCCGAACACGAAGTGAGTGACGACGGTTTAAATCGCACCGATTGTCGAAGGAATGATTCGTACACGTTGACGCTTGTCCTCAGGTTGATAAACTGTGCCGTATGTTCCTCATCGACTTACCGCAAGGAGAAGACGAACAAGAGCATTTTGTTGATAAACGGTTTCGACGCCAGCGTTCCCGTTGTCGTACAGGCTTTCGCCAAGTCCCTGTTTTAATCGTCCACGTTCTTTGGCAAGTACCGCAATCAATCATTTATCACGCTTTTAAAACGACCGACTTGATTTTTGAATGAGTGAACTTCGAGATCATCTTTACAAAATCGTCAATTAAGAAATACATTACACGTTTAGACCGCCACGTTCGCTGTGGGGAGGGGGGAGAAAAAGCTAATTGCCAATAATCTATGAATATTTACTAGTCTGATATTTATACGGTAGCCAGAGCATGCGATGGTCGAACCGACTTCAACGATCGGTACTCGAATCACTTCGATTCACTTCACGTTCGTCATGAATTTACTACGAGAATCGGCATGAATCTTGAATCGAGTGTCTCGACTGTCAAACAGAAACTTACTACTGAAAATATTCTATGACACATTCAGAGGCAAATCGTACACGTGCCGAGAAAAAGAAAGTTCTGATCGAAAGCTCTTCTGCATTGACATCAATAGCTTCAGTATGAATCCACTGCTCGTAAGAAGTTTCGATTTCGTTTTTATTCACGCCTGACAAGAACGAAGAATGGATCGGCACTTAATTGTCATTATAACTGGTAACAGTTATACATTTATCGCTAGTAGTAATACTAACGCGTCGACATTACTGACGATATCTAATGCATGTCTTTAGTACGTAGGATAAGCCGAATATAATCTTTGATAACAATTTAATTTGTCCTTAGAGAGTGGTCCAACAGATTATGTAAATATTTGTTCAATCGAACGGTGCACCGATAAACGAATCAATAATTAACAAAGGATATAAATGTGATACGTCTGTGATCGACCATTTGATTAGATACAGAAAAATGTTTCGAACGTCATGGACCACTGTTTTACATTGCTTAGGAGAAACGGACGCGCGTTTAATAATTTATCGCTTCTCGTCTAATGAAATAACACTTGCGCAGCTGAATAAAGGAAAAAAGGAAAAAAAACGTTAGGATAAGACTGCGTGTTAGACACGCAACGAGTGTCTGAAGTAACGTAAGGTGCATTTTTCAAACGGAAAGATACTTTTACTCGAATATTCGCCTGCTTATTTCCATTGATCAGCGATGAAGCTTTCTGTACTCTCCTTGATAAGAATCTATAGGTATACGTAGAACGCGACTTTTAGGATGAAAATACATTTCGAGGACCGGCGCGCCTCTGGGAGCTCGAATAAGAATTTAAAAAAAGGAATAAAAAAGAAAACGAATAGAACGTTGAAAATTTTCCCTCTGTGATACGCATTTAGCCCCAAAGAATATAGACTTACATTAGTATAATTTTACTGTTGTATTTCATATTTGCCATATCCAAAGTAAATACGACAAATACTAAATACTGCTACTAACGTAATACTGTGATACAAGGTACATTGTTATCGTTCGAACTAGGCGAAGAGATAGGAGCGAATACGTGAGCCAGAGACGCGCCGATTGTCTGCGTTCGTTTGTTAATTGATTAGTATCTTTAGAGACGATGAAAGAGCGAAGGAACGACGGTATCCAGAGGCATTTCGATCCTTGAATTACCCGAGGCAAAGTCGTTTGGTTTTTGGAAGCAAGAGTCGAGCTCTTCTTAAACAACTGATAACCCAGCGTGGATGTATTCTCAGGTCCGACGAAACATTTGAATTAAGTGCTTAAATGTTCACGTGTCCTTCGCAGCCTGGCGCGGTGATTCATGGATCGATCGAACCACTTATACACGTCGAACGTAAACGCGTCAGGGGAAATCGTAAAGCGTAGAAACGATTTTCATTTCTCGCCCGACGAACGTCCGAGAGTTGAAACAAAAATTGTACATGCATCGCTATACGTTTTCGGATATTGATTTTCATATTTTCTGCAGACAATGCGATTTCTCCATTGATTCGTCTTTCTGTCTTGCGGTCTGTTAATTATTATATCACCGGGGATCGATGTTTCACCGGGGAAGAACGTTCATCTCGCGATTTGTAATATCGTTTGCGCGATGCGTCGCATAAAGGTACGTTTTACGAATCATAAGTTATCGAAAATACTAGTATTTTTAGATAAATTTTCCGTAGTCAACGTTCTAAGATGCGCTTGACAACAATCTTTTCGTACGAGAGAAATGATCGTAGAGATAGACGAAGAAACATTGTAATAGTCGCGCGTTTAATTATACTGTTTACTCGTTAAGAGTGATTGAACGTACGATGCTACGTTTGTATTTGTAGCCTATATTCACTGATATCACCTACGTAGGTAGAGAGTAGCTTAATTATCGACACGCTCTTACCTGACGATCGAAAAGAAATCATATCGACTGTCCGAGTAATCTCTTCGCCACTGTCACTTCGTAACTGCCATCTTTTTATCGTTTACGATTACGATTTTCGATTATTTTAGAAACGACGCCGAGACTCGATAGGTCAAAGTGATCGTTCCTGCCACTGAGACTGGCAACGAATCCGTGTGTACGTTAGGTCCTTTTGTTTTCATCGGTCGTACGTATTTCTTTTCGACCGTGTCGCGTAAGCCAGCATGCGTCGTCTATCATAAAATACGTCCAAAATGTTAAAAAAAAAAAACAGAAAAATGAAAATGAAAGAAAAAAAAGAAGAGGTACAGGAACGTAGGAACAGCAAGACTACTTACACTGTCCGAGGGAAACGTGTAGTATCCGCGCTCCTTTTTTCAAGCCCACAGATTTTAGGTAAATGCTGTTCTCCATCCGTCTTGAACGAGAAACGATATGTTAAATGTGTTCATTCTAGTTAAAAAAAAGAAGGTGAAAACAATATTTACCGTGAGGGAGAACGACAAATTCCGGAATAAAATTGAACAGCGTAATAGTAGTATGAGTTCGAACATACCGCGTGTACGAAGCATCGCGTTGTATCTTGGCCGCGTTATGGTCTGTTCAAATTGTCGTAACGTAACCGTACCGTAAGAAGAATCTTATGGGGTCTTCGGCGAAATTTTCATTATTTGAAGAAAAACGGTGTTTTGATCCGAGACGAATTTAGTTTCCATTAGGAAGCACAAATCTTTTATTTCGCGTACGTATATTTAATGTAAGTACATATTTGACAGGCTCGCGGTGTACAGGTCTCAATGTACACGTAAGAGTAATAGCAACATGTTCCTTAAGATTAACGAGATCCGAGGGGGGGAAAGAGAAAGGAAATTATCGTAATCGCATCGTTAGTGCATCACTCTGCGACGATCCGCAATAATAAAACTGCTCAATCTGTTGCTTATGAACTGTTCGAAGCAATGCCAAGAAACGGTGTTACACTTTATGTACAAAAATATATACGGAAGTATGCCTCGTTCATGTCCTAAATACGATTAACGGATTTCTAACGGAGTTGCACTAATTATGCCGGCGAACACGGAATAATTAAATACTTCGTGACTTACACAGAATGCCTACTTTCTGGCCTTACTTTTTTACAAAGAGAAAAGATGAAGGGAAAAGTACTCTAAACTTAACTAAATAGACATTCGTCTTACATTTTTTTAATACGTATAGGTGTCGGCTATTTATTATTTGTTTCTCGATAATAATTGATATATATATATATATATATATATATATATATCCACACACACACACACATATATATATATATACGTGTCATGTGTATATGTATAAGGAGAACTATTGCGATTTTAATACGATTATATGTTGTTTTATACTGATCAGTTAATACGTGTGAGAGAGAGACACGCCGTCTTTCGTTTTGTGCGGTTGCGTTCGTTGATCGAAAATAGTATTACTATCTCTAATCACGTTTCACGGTTACTTCTGTATAAATTATTAAAGATCGAATGCGCTACGAGAAAAGTAACGATCGTAGGAAATTCACCACAGAATGTTCTACTATAGAAAATGGTTGTTAACGGAATTCTGACGTTATTTTTGTACCCATGTGAAAAAAAAAGATATATTTAGTTACTGGATCGCTACGAGCAAACGAGATATCTGAAAGTTATGCGCGAAAGAATACGTAATATTACTATTATTATATCTGTTGACATCGTGTTTCGATAAAATAAGTACAATAGGCATTTAAACCTATAGAGAATCTTCATCCTGTTTTTGTTATAAAATCAAACCACGTCGAATAAAATTTGTTCCAAATCCATTTCGGCTGTAATCTTCCTGTGTTCCTCTTAAAATTCATACATCTCCGACGACGATTGCTCCGACCATTGTTCAAATTTAATCATCCTCCGTTTACTGAAAAAATGTTTATTTCCGTGATACTGATACATGTGACGTTCACTCATACAGAACAGCTATATTGTACATGGTACGATATAGTTTCTCTACAGGCAGTAATAGGCGCGAGTGATATGATACGCACTTGCATACACTCGCACGAATCGGCAGGCATCCATGTGCAAAATCCGTAACGCGAACTGCACAACGTCTTACTTACTCGGTTACATGTACCGGAACGTACGAGACAATCGATTAAAATAAATTAACGCGCAGAATCATTTCTTGGGAACTAGTGAAGCTACTTCCAGTAAATATAAAATCCTTCTCGTTAAGTATGCGCTCTTCCTTACTATTGAGAAGATCGTGATGACCGTTTACGTTATACGACGACTTACGCTACCAGACCGACGCCGCGCGGATCGATTCCGCCAACAGCCGCGTATCTTCCGGCACCGATGCAATTTAACGAATAACGAACGTTCGTCGATCAGTCTTTTTTATACTTGACGTTTCAACGACGTACTCGATGTCTCTGCGGCGTTTGCACGAGACAGTGGTAATTCAGTCTAAGTTAGGACGAACATACGAGTACTGATCGGTTTCTAGTTAAAGCTCGTCTTTCAGATCTTCGTCCTCACCACCGGTCGGAGGGACTCCGCCGCCCGCGCCCTGGTACAGTTTGGCGATGATGGGTTGAACGATGTCTGTAAGCTCTTTCTTCTGCTTCTTATACTCCTCGGGATCCGTGTCCGGATTGTCTTCCAACCATTTGATCTTCTCGTCGATAGCTTCCTCCATTTTCGTCTTGTCGGAATCGCTAACTTTCGAACCTAGTTTCTCCTTGTCGGCCAACTGATTCTTCAACGAGTACGCGTAGGACTCCAATTCGTTCCGCGCCTCTACTCGCTCTTTCAATTTCTTGTCGTCATCCGCGAATTTCTCGGCATCCTTTATCATCCTCTCGATGTCGTCGGGAGTGAGCCGGTTTTGGTCGTTGGTGATGACGATCTTCTCGCGGTTTCCTGTTCCTTTGTCCTCGGCGGACACTTGAAGAATGCCGTTCGCGTCGATCTCGAACGTAACTTCGATCTGCGGTATGCCTCGCGGCGCGGGCGGGATGCCGGTGAGATCGAATTTGCCAAGCAGGTGGTTGTCCTTAGTCATCGGACGTTCACCTTCGTACACCTGAATGGTTACCGTGTGCTGGTTGTCCGACGCGGTGGAGAAGATCTGCGATTTCTTAGTAGGGATCACAGTGTTTCTGTAAGGGAAAAAGAACGTCTACTTCCACGTACGAAGCGTAACGACGTGACCTATCAGAGTGGCATTCGCTTACCTCGGAATAAGTTTAGTCATGACGCCGCCGACGGTCTCGATGCCCATGGTGAGTGGATTCACGTCCAAGAGAACGATAGCGTCCGTGTCTTGCTCGCCGGAAAGCACACCTGCTTGTACGGCGGCACCGTACGCGACAGCCTCGTCGGGATTGATGCCCCGAGACGGTTCTTTACCGCCGAAGAACTCCTTGACCAGTTGTTGAACCTTGGGAATCCTGGTAGAACCACCGACGAGCACGATTTCGTGTATATCTTTCTTGTTCATGTCGGAATCTTCTAAGACCTTTTGTACGGGCTTCAGAGTGCTACGGAAGAGGTCCATGTTCAGTTCTTCGAATTTGGCACGCGTCAACGTCTCGGAGAAATCTTCGCCCTCGAAGAACGATTCGATCTCGATCCTCGCCTACGAACACGTGGAAAAGTTCTGTTTAGAGGCAAAGTTCTTTCGAAGAAAGGTTCGACCGTGAAGTCGGCTCGCGAAACGTACTTGATGACTGACGCTGAGCGCTCTCTTAGCTTTCTCCACTTCGCGACGCAGCTTTTGGAGAGCTCTACTGTCCTTGCGAATGTCCTTCCCTTTCTTCTTCTTGTACAGCTTGATGAAGTGATCCATCACGCGCTGGTCGAAATCTTCGCCACCTAAGTGAGTATCGCCGCTCGTCGCCACGACCTCGAACACTCCGTTGTCGATGGTGAGCAAACTGACGTCGAAAGTGCCACCGCCGAGATCGAAAACCAACACGTTCTTCTCTCCGTCTTTCTTGTCCAAACCGTAAGCTATCGCGGCGGCCGTCGGTTCGTTGATGATCCTCATGACGACGAGTCCGGAGATCGTGCCTGCATCCTTTGTGGCCTGCGCGATGAACATTTAATTGGTCAGTAAATGTAAAAACCGAACGCGACTCTTTTCCGGGTACACGTTTCGCACTTACCTGTCTCTGCGCATCGTTGAAGTAAGCCGGCACAGTGACCACGGCGTGAGTGACTTTCTTGCCCAAATACGCTTCCGCAGTTTCCTTCATCTTACCGAGCACCATAGCGGAGATCTCTTCGGGTGCAAATATCTTGTCCTCGCCAGTGACCGTCATCCTTATGTGCGGCTTGTTGTTCTTCTCGACCACTTTGAACGGGAAGAACTTAATGTCGCGTTGGACAGTAGGGTCAGACCACTCTCTGCCTATCAATCTCTTGGCATCGAAAACTGTGTTCTCCGGATTCGTGGTCAATTGATTCTTCGCAGCATCTCCGATTAAACGTTCTCCGTCAACGGTGAACGCCACGTAGGAAGGCGTGATCCTGTTTCCCTGGTCATTGGCTATGATCTCCGCTCTACCATTTTTGTAAACTCCGACACTGACAACATAGATTAACGTCAAAAATACCGGTCGGGACATTTCTAAAGATCTAATTCTAATCTTCTGTCGCAGGACAGCGAATCAACGGCCAGTGGATGTTCCTTACCGACCCATCCTGCGCATCTTTCATTAAACACTGTTTTACTTACCAAGAATACGTCGTGCCCAAATCGATTCCAATGACGGTACCAATATCTTCCTTCTGCTTTCCTTCGTTCGCGAAAGCAAAGGCCACTAAGCCTAGTAAAAGCAGAGCTTTAGCTCCCTTCATTCTTCTCTTCTGTGTATCTAAATACAGTCCTGCAACGTAAGAACGTAATAATTAAATTTACTCCTCGAAGAGATTTACTTGTAGTATTCGAACGAGATTCGTGGATGCACACACACACTACGGTATACCACGGGATGGAAATTTCTATTACGGACGTACAAAATAATGAAGATCTCTTGTGACACGAGAATATGGCACCGTTGTCCGTGCACGATTAATAAGAAAACCGAAATAAGATCGCTAGTAACGCTTAATTGCTCGATTCCGGCAAACATATTCCGATATGTGTGTACACACCGTGCCGCACAAGACGATTGAAATTCGGCTATTATTAATTGTGACAAGAGCTACGATCACCGTACGAAATACGACTGAGCAGGTTCCAGAGAAATTAAACGAGTACAATCTGCGTGAAATAGAATACGAGAGAAGAGAATTATAATTTTAATACGTGGCAGATAACGAGGTATGTGAATACATGCTCAGGGTTGCATTGAAATTTCGAACTCGAGCAAATTCCTTGCCCGGCTGATTAACATTCCTCCGATCAAATTATTCCACGCTACAGTGATCTCTACTTACCGTGTATGAAGTTATTATACACACTGCTTTAACAAGTGAAAAACTTGGTTACTCTTCGAACGAACTTCGCAACAGGAACGATCAGGAATGACTGACTGACTACAGCGGTTTGGACACCGGAATATTAACGAAGCGAATTCGTCGTGGCCTGCGTCGATTGGTCGAGAACCGTTCGTACCAGGGGAAAGATGAGGGACGATTGGTCGAGCCACATACAGTTGGCTGGTACCGATAGGCCCACGTCACAATGATACCGTTCTTCTGGAAAATTCGAGTAGGTGCAAATGCATCGTCGGAATTAATTTCTCTCGCTTGTTAAAATGAAAAAACGAATTATTATCTGTCTCGATCACAGTACTATCTGCGCCAGAGACATGCGAGATATTCCGCTTTTTTAATAAATAATCGCGTCAGTTTTCGGTGATTCTGATGCAACGTACGACACGCGTGCCGTGAAGCTTAACGGAATATCTATACGTTTAGTATGTTCTCCGATGTTTTCCGCTTTCCGATTACTCGCCTAAGTCATCATTATTTCCTGTTCTAGTTCAAACATTTGGTAAAAAAACTTGACACATATTCGTCGCACCAGATACCGCTTTAATTGTGAACAGACTATTACACTTAATCGTATCGAGAATGCTGCTAGTATTTACTTTTCGGATGTAACATGTCTAAGATCAAAGGTGTGAAGTACGTTATAATACAATCAGCACCCGCTCTCCTCATTGACAGAAGAACTTCCTTTAAGACGTTCTCCAAGTGTATCGCACCGTTTTGCGCACCATGATAGAGCATGGCATACTCCCCCGATACTTGATACACGAACATTGGATACTCTGGGTGAGCATCCTTCGTCTGCCTGACAACGTCCAGGTAAGGCAAGCCTGGTTTCACCATGAGCATATCAGCCCCCTCGGCTACGTCTCTGGCCTAACGAAAAATAGGGAATATCAATCGATCTTGATTCTTGAGAACGATATTTAAAAAGAGAAGATAGAACCGATGCTGACAGCTGCCCTAGCAGCCAACCCGTTGCTTCCGGGAGGTAATTGGTAACATTTCCTGTCGCCGAACTTGGGTGCCGATTGAGAGGCGTCTCTGAAGGGTCCGTAAAACCCCGATGCAAACTTCACGGCGTAAGATAAAACTGCGACCTTGTTCAGTAATCCGTTCGCTGCCAATTTTTCTTTTATCGCGCCTATCCTTCCATCCATCATATCGGAAGGAGCCAAGATCTGAGCACCTGCAGAAGGAAGTCAAAGATGTACAAATCGCTGTTGTCAGCTCGTACACATTTGGAACAGAGGACGATCATACCAGCCTTAGCGTAAGCAAGAGCGATCTCTGAAATTCGTTCGATGCTAGCTCTATTGTTCAAAGTACCATCGTCGTTTAAAACTCCACAATGCCCATGAATAGTGTAAGGGCACAAACAAACGTCGCATGCTATCAGTAACTCCGGGAACCATTGTCTTATTAATGGTACAGCTTGCATAATCGGATTTTCTGCACTGTCCGCGTTACTTCCAACGTAATCCTGTTGACGATCATATTTTATGAACGAACAGATACTAACTTCGCCTCGTAAGGAGGTTTACCTTTTTCAAGTGTTTTGATACTCCAAACAGAAGTATCGACTGCAGTCCTTTTGAGACCAATGGTTGTAACATTTTTCGCAAATGATCGACGCCGTACCGAAAGACACCTGGCATACTAGCAATTGTTTCCTTAGCATTGGCTTCATCTCTGGTTATCGTAAAAACGAAATCGTTAGTCGGCAATTGTATAAATCATTATTTTCAAATGCGCGCACACAGCCGCACACCAAAGAACTTATATAATGCATGCGGAACCAGTTTAAAAGAACTCGTCGATCTAACATTTTTGTCGATACTATTTATTACTCGCACAGTGTCGACAGGCGACAACGTGTGGGCCCACGTGCATGTACATAGACCTATAACATAACGAGCGTACAAGCGGTAGATTATGAATTGTACTTACGTGACGAAGATTGGGTACATAAGATTGTTCACTGTGATTTCCACGTTCGGCGATTGCCATTGTCTCAGAGTAGGATGAAAAATGCCGCTATGAAGGACATGTTCCGCTTTTACGTCTGTCATTCTGATCGTGTAAAATAGACTCGTTTATGTGTGGTTCGTGCGAACGTTGTGCCTCCCCAGCGACTAAACCTAGCCTGTACACCTGTGCCTTTTTCGTGCCCCGATTTCCCCTCCGGCCGCAGTTTCCTCGTTCTACTTTCACTATTTTCAATTTCTTTTATCTTAAACATCGTAAGATTCATTTGTTACTGACGCGCGATCTGATGCGCAAGTAACCATGATGCGGTCTGTACATTTTATACGGTCGTTTCTCATTTGCAAACCCGAAAAGAAATTATAGAAGCACGTTATTTATTTGGTCGGAAGTCTAGTTTATATTTTTCACAGCTAGACCGAATTTAACTGCATACTTACGTGTCGCTACTATTTTTCCGTGGACGAAGTTCTGGTTTAAATTGTAAATTGATCGTCAGCATGACAAGCCAAAAGATCAACGATTTCACGATTCCACAGAGGAATTTAATTTATATTGTCAAAAATATCTGTTTTGCCGGAACGTATTGGTTCGACCGTGTTGGATCGTTCACAGGCTAGTTATATAATAATTTGTGGTCATACGTGCAGTAAATACTATACAATTTCAATGCCATTATTTCAAGTTTCGTAATTACGCGCGCCATTGAAATGCCGATAGAGCAATTGTCGTTTAAAAGCCTATCGGTTAGATAGTGAAACTCGCTTTCGGGAAGTATTGAGTCGTCAACACTTATCGAACGGTATGTATAACGAGTACAGAATGACGCGAACCACTTCCAAATTTCATTTGCTCTAGAGTCCATGTTTATACATGTAACATCGCATGAAAAGGAGACGATGATTTTTCGTTGAAAAAATACGTGTATTGTAGTGACATATACAAAAACTACATAGTCGTACAGGAAGTAATCGGGTGTATACACTGCTCGAGTACAAACTCGTTGTCGTTCGTGTAAGGCTTTTCAAATAGTACCTGGTACGTGAACTTCAACAGTGGTCTCTGTAACCAGTTGCTCGGCAACGATAGAAATTGTCGATCCACGCCTCTCTTCGTTCATTATGTGTTCTGGAAGTAGTCAGTAATTAATCTAAGAATTCTGAGAATCAGATAGATCGAGGCTCGCAAGTATTCGGACTTGTTGAAAAAAAAATTATATTGCTCTAGGCAATATAAAAAAAATTACCCCATGGTAAAGGGGGTGCAAGCACTTTCGCGAGCCGCTGTACGTTCAGGAGCACTTTGAATCATACCTGCACATTCCTTATCACAATCTAACAATCTCTGTTTGTCATGAAACTGCTTCATGTTGAGTTCTATGAGTCTGGGTCCGAATATCCAATATCCCAGGCATCCTCCCAGCACAATAGCAACGTTTACGTATACGTTATACGTCATTACAGCTAACATTAAAAGGTAGCTCAGAAATGTGTGTATAGACCAGTGAAATACTTGGAAGCACCACGCAGGCCATCTTATACTGACAAAGTAACATGCAACATAAGTACGTCGGTCTGCGATTAAATTAAATTGCTCCTTCGATTACAAAGATGGATGTACCCCTCTATAGAAGCATTCGGCCCAATGGATCTCGTCAGTATTTTAGACAACAAACAGGAGCCCTCCGATACGCTTGTACTTTGCGGTACGGTGTTCTGTTTTAGTTTGATTTGTAAAATCTTCATGCTCTCGTACAGTATCGCGAGCGCGAACAGACCTAAGCAGGTACAGAAGAAGCTTGCTGTTGTAGTGACATAGTACCCTGGTAAAAGGAACTCGCCTAAATTACTTCCAAACCAAAACCACATGTGCATCTATAAAAAGACAAAGTGACATGCGAAAGAACTATTAAAAAAAATTAATTGCGTAAAGTTGTACGTACTGTAACACGTTTGTGTACGATTATTCCGTGGTACAACAAAATTGTGGTGGTTGAATTGATAAGGATCGCAATACGTGATACTGCATCGAGCCATAGTACCTAGCTTTACCCAATTCCTGATTAATGATACATCGTATACGTGTCTACACGCGCTATTTACAGTTACCTGATAAAGCAGCGAGGGTTCGTCTCATGTTTCATAAACATTCGCATAGTTTTCAATGTTTCCGTTACGACCTTATTTTTACGCATAACGCCGTAGCGGTAGCCTGCGATGCGACGATGATACGACAGTTCGAGAATACACGTACTCGTTGCGTATTTGGAGAAACTTAACTTTCGCAGCGTGTGTGTGCATCGTACTTAAGTCGAGCAATAACAGAACGTACGACAATTGCGACAATATAGAAAATGTGAGATCTACAGTGGTCAGTGAGCCCTTCACAGATTTTATATCGTTCAAAGTTGCTAGGAGACGGTGAGTCACGTGATCCTAAATGTAGCGTGAATCCTTTTTTTATAATGTGTAATCGTGCGTGATTGCGTGTGAGTGAGAGAAAGTGAAGAAAGTTTTTGTCAAAGTAAAAGTGAACCGAGAAACGAGACGCGATCCTCTTTTTAACAAAACTTGGCGCGAAGGCACAAGACGTCTCCGATCGGCACCGTCGTTCGTGGTCGTTCGTCGGATATATCATTGATCGTTCATTGGCCAACCAAACGCGTGAACGAGACCGTTTCTGAATGATTTTTAAAAATTGTCCGAGGATCATAATAATTGACGCGGACGTTTTTTGGATATGTTTTGAAATTGTGTCAGGTCCGTGTGAAAGACTAGAAGCGATCTGAATGGGAAAAATTTAAAAATAAGAGAGGAATTCAAGACATTCGTGAAAAGGGGCCGGAAGGTGGCGGATGGAGTAAAGTACGGCAGCGCTATCTGCGTCGTTGGGACGAGCAAGCGTGGCGAGCGTGGCTAATCAAAGCACCAAAAGGTAAGCCGTAAAAGGCTGTTTATTTTTGGGTTTTCGTTCGTCGTACGAGACTCTTTCTCGAGTAATGTGTCTCCTGGCTGTGTCGGACTGTACGCCGTGTTTGAAAATCAGTTGACGAAGCAGCAATGACCACGAAAACGTAGGTGAACCCGTCGGACGGACCCGTCGTAACGTCGAGCATCTTGTCCAGTAAAATGAAAACTCCGTTTGTACTCCCCTCGCTCTGAGCTCCCCATGGCTAGCCACTCGTCGGCGTTAGCGCCTTTCTCACCAATTGCCAAGCGTGCACCGAAAGCACGGCCGATCTACGTGCGTGTGCATAATATACAGACACGGAGATTCGGGAACTTTTTTGCGCACGTACCTTTACGCGTTGCATACACACACTTACACGCGAAACCCACGATAGCACCGAAACCTGCGCTCTTTTATCGTGGTGATCGGCTCTGCTCTTTAAGCTCCGATCCGCCACGGGAACATTTCTACCACGGTTTTTTATTCATAGGAAAATGAGCAGCTCCGAGGAGGTGTCTTGGATTTCGTGGTTCTGCAATCTTAGGGGTAATGAATTTTTCTGCGAGGTAAGTGAGCGTTCGTTGTTACGATACCTCTTCCATACCGTGCTTGTCCGTTTTAACCTGCATCACTATTTTGAGATCAAACGTTTCCCTGTTATCGGGCAATCGAACAACGTTTCGTCGTTGCGTAGGAACTCTCTCGTGTTTCTACGCGACCCCATACCATTGTATCGGTCGGTCGTCGTGAAATGTAGACTTTTCTTCATTGTTCTCTGTCCTCCGTGGTTTGCCGAGGCACAGCGAGACGGTCGTTCGTCGGACTTATTCGAGTAAACTTTTCCAGGTTGACGAGGACTACATTCAGGACAAATTTAATTTGACCGGATTGAATGAGCAAGTACCGCATTATAGGCAAGCGTTAGATATGATTCTTGACCTCGAACCTGGTAAATATATTGTTTGTGGCTTGCCAGAAAATATCAAAGTACTCTTAAGCGTATTTGTATTCCGTAGATGAGGAATTGGATGGCCATCAGAATCAGCCTGAACTTTTTGAACAAGCAGCAGAGCTACTGTACGGATTGATTCACGCGCGTTACATTCTCACTAACCGCGGCATTGCTCAAATGATAGAGAAATACCAAGCGGGAGATTTCGGTCACTGTCCGCGCGTATATTGCGAGGCACAGCCGATGCTGCCATTGGGTCTCAGCGACGTTCCTGGAGAAGCAATGGTAAAGAGTTATTGTCCCAAATGCATGGACGTTTACACTCCGAAAAGTTCCCGACATCATCACACCGACGGGGCTTATTTCGGAACCGGATTTCCCCACATGCTGTTCATGGTACATCCGGAGTACAGACCCAAACGTCCGATAAATCAATTTGTACCTAGGTAAGCGAAGATTCGTAAAGAGATACAGTGGCCGACCCGACGGCCGGCGGACAGGAGCAGCTCGTTTTAAATGAGAAACTTACGTTGTTCCAGGTTATACGGTTTTAAAATTCATCCTCTAGCATATCAGTTCCAACATCAATCTGCGTCTACGTTCAAAGCACCGCCGTTGCGATCTGTTACTGCTTACAACAATGGGAAACGTTAAGAACATTGCAACATAGTTTAGAACATTTTTTCATTACTCGAAATACAATTCCTAATTTCGTCCCTAAGAATTAAATGAGACATTATTTTTTATATCGATCTTTACACGTCTTGGCGAGGCGCTGAGATACCAATCGTTCTGTTCGATCGTTCGTTCACGAGATCAATTACGACGCTCCCGATGCTTCTCGGATTATTTTCCACGATAACTACGGCGGCGTACCGAAAAAATTTCGCGCGGGCGATGTACCAAACTGTTCACATTTACTCAGCGCCCTGCTCGTTTTTATTTCAGCTTTAGTAACAATTTCCTTTCACGTTTAAAATCGTTATTAACGTTAATCACGTTATCACATTAAGTCTGACTGATTGAAACGAAAAGGGGAGAGGGCAAAAGAAATGCGGTACACATTTAAGACGATCACCGACGCGTAACAGTGTCGGTGTTAATTACGATCGAGTTCCATCTCCTTGGACGGTCTGCGTTGTATTGTTGCCTAGCAATCGGCAATGTCCCAGATCAAAGGAGCAGCTAGCAGCGGATACAATTATTTGTTATTAAAAATATAATTTAATTTAATGCAAATTAATTGGACATGGATGGAACGTGGAAGCAACTTATTTATAAATGATTTATCTCAATTAAGCTCGGATAAACAGAATGTATGAGATAAGTTTGAAAGCGAAGACTGCGTACCATTCTTTAAAACCTGGTTTTGTACAACGGTTTGAAAGCATATTCGTACGACGTTTAGCAAGCAGAACCAGAGAATTCTAGACGCTTTCCGAGTATGGTATTTAATGTAAAAGCAGTGCATATTTTAATATAGGAGAAATACTAATACCATTGTTTCATTACTGACGACACCTAGAGCTGTTCGAAATTATTTGTATTGGAACAAACAAGTCACGCGTGTAACGTACTCCTGAATAGATTTTTTAAAACGAGTACTGTATTTAAACGGAATTAAAACTATTTAAAAGAAGATTGCGTTCGAAGTGATCGACGACAATACATCTCCTGTAAAGTTACGTGTTCGAAAAGTTTTAAATGAATTCTCTCTTCATCTATGGTGTAGATTAAAAGTCATTTCGTCGAATCGCGCGGAGAAAGGTCATGTGTTTACAATTTCTGTAAAACGTAGTTTAGTCAGGTACCAGCATTTCCGACATCCATTATCAGTAAATGAATTATACTTACTATTTACACGTATTGTTTTCTTAACAATCGTTCGTATCATACTGTTTCTTCACATATACATTGTGTATGTACATGTATACAATGTAAAACGCGAGTCATTTGTTATACTACTGCAATTGCACTGATGACGTGAACTATCAAGAAGGAGACATCGCTTTTATGTTAACTCATACATGTTGTATTAATTTAATAATAAAAGAAGTATGAGTGCAATTTTAAAAATGTAAAAACACCGATGCCACTTTGTGAAATATTCCTAGACGAATAGAAGTCGAGTTGCACGTCGCGTACTGCAACACTGTCGCCGTTCACCAATCGAGGGGCCTCCTTAGAATTTGAATTTAATGACGTAAGCGAAAACCAGTAAAATGGTACGAATCGAACAGTTCGGTAGATTCAGAATCGCAAAGTGTCAGTCGTACAGTTCGACAAGTTCATTGACGAATACAAACGTTTCCTTCGAAGCCTCTAATGATAACGTTTAATGTAATTTGCATCGCACGTTCACCGACACTCGGAAAGCTGATTCGTTACGTATCGTTGTTCGAGTAACTTTCGAAACTGTACTACGTACAACGATGCTTTCAAGCAACATAAACAGAGTCCGAACAATTGGAATCGTTTCAGTTCGTTCGATCCCTGAAAAACTCCGATAAGTTTTAAGTACACAGGAGACTTCGAAGTTTCTGAATATGTTTAGTAACGGTTATCGTTTGAATTCTAACATTATCCTAAAGTGACATTACATATCGCACTGTACATGGGTACGCATGTGGCACATGTTTACCTTTTTCTGTTGTTGCATCTGCGATCAGTGCGATTGAATCAGATTTGGCAATAATGTCAGATCTGTCAGGGAGCAGCAGGTCGATGTTAACCAACAATTCGCACGCCAGTTCACGTCCAAAGTTTCAACCGTTACGCGTGAAAGAACTGTTGGATTTTTGTGAGAGCGATGACGACGAGAGCGAAGATAAAACACAAGGTTCTGACAGTGAATCGGATTCCGATGATCCTCAACCGCTGCCACAAGACGACGACGTTCGAGCTCGAGGGAACGACAACGGTAGAGAACAAACTGTTGAGTTAGCAGGAATCTGTCGAGCTGGACGTACGATCGTCTCTCCGGACCATGGACAGCCTGTGTGTGTCAATGAAATGTGTAAACCGGGGAGTGGTGAGTTTTTCGAACAGAGCGAGAGACACACGAGCTGCGAACAATCTGTTCAGGTGCAATCGGATATTGAGAATCGTACGCAGGAGAAGATTTTTCAGCTAGAACAGAGGAGTAGACACGCCGACGATGTTAGAAGGCAATCGAGTCACGATCAAATGTATAATAATCAAGTTCAATCCGTAGATCAAACCTTTTATAGAAAGAGCAGCAGCAACGAGCCTGTCGCCTCTGCGCCGTCCGGAGTATGTCGCTTCCAAAATGCGAACTTGAAGAGAGAAGCATCAGAGTCGAAGGAGAACGAGGAGAAAGCACATGAGACCGTGTCTTCTACTAAATTTGATGCAGGGACATTTGTAAATCATGCCAGTCAATGGACATTACAAACTCCTATGAAATTTGCTCCGGTGAACCCTGTACATCCGGATCCTTGTTTCTCTCGCAGGAATATTGAACAGACGCCACGAAACAGATCATCGGATATACCTAAAAACCATGGGTTGACTCCATCTACAATTTTGTCTAATTGGACTCAAGGCGATTCAAAACAAACTCCGCTGCAGACTAGGAGTATTAACTTTAAGGATTCGATGCAAACTCCAAAAAATTGTAGTTATTTTACACCGACCGTAATGAGAACTGAGAAACCGATGTACTTGAGTACAGAAGTCAGGAAGCCTTTGGCAGACGCGGGATGTTTCACACAAAACAGTGTTCCTAATAGGCATTTATTCCAAGGATCTCAGATTTCGAACCGAGTTACAATGAAAAACGAAGTTACATCGAAAGATGAAAGTAAGACGTGTAAAAACATAATTAAAACAAGTTTGTCCAGGCAAATGCCAGAAACGTTGGAAAACGTGCACCTAGAGTCAGATGTCAATGATAGATTAAAAGAAAATAAACATTCGAATGTAGAGGGTACGATGGTAGATAAGAAAACGGTGAGAAACGCGTCCAACAGTCGATCCGTTGCTCATTCCATCGAAGAGAGCAGGGAAGCGTCGATGTCAGTGCACGATCGTCCGCAAAGTCAACGTCCGGAAGCTAGTAATCAAAGTCAGCAGGAAGAATTACAGAAGATTGTAAACAATGTGCCGCATGTACAATTTTCAACGCCGTCAAACATACCCAAATCGAGGCAGAGTAAAACCCTTTTTGTGAAAGGGAAAGAGTACTTGATTTTAGGTACGCTTGGCCAGGGCATGAGCGGCGAGGTTTTAAGAGTTCAAGACTTGTCTTCGCTCGAATTATGCGCCATCAAATGTGTCAATCTGAGTCGTATAGACAAGGAGTCGGCGCAAGGTTGCTTAGAAGAAATTTCCATGTTACATAAATTACAAGCACCGTGTGTCGTCAAAATGTTTGATTAGTAAGAAATGATTTTAGTAACGATTATGTATGCGCGCTCGTACGCACAATGTTCACATCCGACTCTTTTCGTTTCAGCGAGATCAATTATCCTATGGTCTACGTAGTAATGGAAATGGGAGACACCGATCTCAGTCGTCTTTTGAGAACGATGTTGCAAGAGAAGCAAATTCCTCTTACAATGATACTGTATTATTGGACAGAAATGTTAACAGCTGTTAAGCACATACACGATAACGGTAAACGTTTTAACGCGTCGAAATCGTCTGTTTGTTAGCGGCGATGTCTATATGTGCAAGTGTAAATTTGACGTGTATCATCTTTCAGGAGTAATTCATTCAGACCTGAAACCTGCTAATTTCTTGTTAGTACGAGGACGACTGAAACTTATAGATTTTGGTATTGCTTCTAGTATGAACGCCGATATGACGTCCGTCGTGAAAAACTGTCCGATTGGGACTTTAAATTATATTAGCCCAGAAGCTCTGATGGACACCGGCGGGGGTGCTGATTCTCCCACGCAGGACGTCAAATACAAAGTACGGCGACGTAGACTTTCTAGACAAATTTCTATTGAGAATTGAGGAGCGAGAAAACGAGGAGTCGATATAAACGTGCTGGCTTTCAGATAAGTTTCAAGTCGGACGTGTGGTCGTTAGGATGTATTCTGTACAGTTTGGTATACGGCCGCACCCCGTTTCATCATATTCGTTCGCAATGGGCCAAAGTGAACGCGATAACTAACCCGAAATTGAACATTTCTTTCCCTACGACTTTGCCCTCGGGGAACGGTAACAAAGTCATCCCCTCGCCACCGATTTTAATCGACGTGATGCGTAAGTGCCTTCAGCATGACCCAAAAGCGCGGCCGACGGTGGCCGAGCTTTTGCAAGTAGAGTACATTCCTACTACGCAGGAGCACATCTCGAGACCTCCTGAGATACCAGCGAATATTTTGATAAAAATAAAGAATGTACTGAATGATGAGGAATGGCGACAATTAACACGGGTTCGTATTTTTAACTCTTGTGTATATTATAAAAAAAATAGTCTTATATATACACACACACACACACACATATATATATAT
>NW_017158043.1:556136-678237 GCF_001652005.2 Ceratina calcarata
TATATAAATCTCGTTTATGTTACAGATTTTGGAGAGTCGATAGATGATACTGACGAAACTATTCGAATTAAGTACCGCTAATTACGTACATAGGTTTTGTTTTATACATAACAACTGGCAATAATACATAGGACGCTTATTTTATTGTATCATAGTGAAGTATGCGATTATTTCTATACTGGTTGAAATGAAAATTGTACCATGGTATTTTTCTAGAGCCCAGTTCATGTACGCACATTGAGTAAAACTGCCCGCATCGTAAATGAAACACGGGCGATCTATTAAATTAAAATATGTTTCACTTTATTATATCACACATCCATGCATACAAATGACTTTGTTTAACAGAATCGGTAGCATTCACAAGTATCGGTATCTACTACGGCTAGACAGGTTGCACGATTGAAGAGTCTACAAAATACATATCTACATGTTGCTCGTGAAATTCTGTACTGAATCAATTCCGTTGCGATTAATTTTAGATTTAAAATAATACAAAAGTATGCAATACTTCCATACTATCTTCTTCTTTTCTAAACGTGTAAAAAACGCAGAATCTTCGGATCGTTCCGTTCGCGTTTTTCTTGTCGGGGGGAGAAAAAGAAACAACTCCTTCGTACTTTTGCGATGACAATGCATACTGCACGACATGCTCGTGTAACGTATAATTTCAACATCTCCAGTCAGTGCATCGTCGTCGTCAGTTGCCAATATTGTAACAATCTTTCACCCTTCGGTAACATCATCGAGTTAGGTCTCTCGAACGTCAACATAATATCTTTCACCTTGTTCTTTAATTCACTGTCGAATAAATGTCCTCCTGTACGTTCCAACGCCGATGCCATGTCGTATTCTACCGAAGGGAGGGGTTCACGAATAAAACGGGCGGTGCTAGCAATACTCGGCATTATGTGCCATTGTAAGGCCTTGATCTCCCAAAGGCTACTGAGGAGAGCATTGCTCGACAAAGGGTCTCGTTCTTCCATTAAGAACGGGTCCCCGGCACCGTTATTTTGCTCCGTCTCTCCTCCTTGCGGACGATCAATGAGACGTTTCAGGCCCGGATGCCTGAGCAGGAGGTTTCCAACGAAAAGCAAGATGATAAGAATATCTTCGGGCGGTGCTACGAGGGTCAAACGTGCGAGCCTTTTTGCAAAAGCCGCAACTAACGCTTCCGGTAAGTGCCTGAGAAGAAGAACAATTGAAAGTAACACGTTTGATTTGGCGGACGAACCGCGGAGATAATGCACGCTTATTTGAAATTACTTGAAGCACTTACGTTGAACTGAGGAAAAGATCGGACAAATAAAACAAGCGTGGTTTGTACTTTGTGTGAAATATTTCTGGTTCAAACATAGAATAAAGTTTGGTAAAGATATTAGGATATTCCAGGTTGTGTTTAGTAACTAGTAAAAACACACCCTGTAATGCGAGTAAGCCGATCGGCCCATCAGCATCCAAGGAATCCATAAGAAAATCTGTTAGTAAAACGGGCTTTTCTAAGTGCGGCATAACTCTTTCTAAAAGAACTATTAACAGTTTTTTGTGCGACTGCGGCGTCAATTCCCAATGCATGACGCAAGCCCAGACTTTATTCAATGCGCGTCTCGCTCCAGCTTGATCCCATACAAAACTTTTGGTAGCTAACAGGAGAGAAGAGTCAAACATATAAGAAACGAATACGAGTCGGTTCTATTGTTCGTTGAAGATTTCGAATTGAAAGACGGAAATTCTTACCTTGATGCGGCTTACACAATAAATTCTTATTCTCAGACATTTTACTTTCTGGAACAATTCATCAAAATTCGACATTAGACGTTGATCATTGAAAGTCAGCATTACGTTCAGTCGTCTCTTCGATCTGTACCTTCGATTTCCTTTGGCAGTGACAATTTGTGTATGAGTTCGAGCAGATTCTGAATATAAATTTCGTGCGGTTGTCTCTTCGGGGTAAGGGATGGAAGACATTTCCACGTATAATAAAGAGCGTCGGGGTACTCTGTAACCTCTTGAAATCTAGATATTAAATTAGTATTGTCCTCCTCCGGCGACAGCAGCTTCATCAACATAGGTTTTAATCGATGAAGAGGAAAATAGTATCCCACATTCCCGATCGGTTCCAACGGATTTCTACCTTCTTCGGCCATAAGCTTTATGGCGGTAGTCAGGGCTTGCTGTTTCACGGCAGGTCTGTACTTCTCCATCGAATCCAATATTTTCTCCCACACCTCCTCGTAACAGTTTCTCAACCACTCGATGTATCTCGCTTCGGGGCTTGGCTCTGTTTCAGAAATCTTATGGAAAAGCTGTTTCACGTGTCTTGGGGGGGGGGGGGGAGGGTTTTACAAAATAAAGGGGCAATTCAGTCTCGTCTTTACGCTGAAACTTTGTGCCCGGAAATGGTTTTCACAAAGTGCAACGTAAGAATGTGCAATTTCCATGCATAGGCTACTCGGAGCAGTCATACGTGCATCGAGAGGTATCGCCGAATAATAGAAGATGTAGAATTATACGAACATACCTGAAATGGTAAGGGATATCGTACGTTCTAAATACATGTCGCCTCTCCTTAGAACCTCGACGAATATCGTTTCTATCGTGAGAAGGCAGGACAAGGTAGATTCCTGGTGAAGAATTTCAGTAAATGAGTAACCTTTGAAGCTCGACGTATCCGTATCGGTTTTAAATGATCCTCGGACTCGTACTTACGTCCCACTGAGAAATTATATCTACTAAATTGTTCGCGTGTTTCCTAGACGTTAGAAATTCCTGTGCCTTTTGTCTTAAAAGTTTCGACGACATTTTTTGGCTGGGTGAAGCGCCGGGAAGATCTATCGCGTCCGCCATTGTCGTATGGTCGTACACGAATTCGGCAATGGCACGAGATTGTTGTAAGGTCTGTCGAGAATACGCGAACGTATCTCGTATTCGTTGCGTCCTTACTTTCCTCCGAAACCACCTTGTTCCGTAGACGTGTACTGCAGAGTCGGTCAGTGCAAGAGCGCGAGTTAAGTGTTTCTGTTTCTATCGGTTTTGAAGAAGATCGATAAGGATACTCCGTCAAGTCAATATCATCGTCCGTATCATTTGCATTGTTTGTATCTTCAGTTTTGTAACCCTGGTTATCGATATACGTGCGAAGTTGTGTTAGAATTTGGGAATTCGTTAGCTGCGAACGAGTATATCAATATTCAGTTTCACGAGCGTTCACGAGCAAAGACGCGCCGACACGCAGCCACAGCCACTGCAGCCAGTAGTAAAATTTCCGTTATCCGTCTATCGTTCTATCGACGTTAATATACATTGTGAGTACGCGTACCTATTTTCTGCTCTTCAAGTTTTCGTTCGACAGATTTTTCAATCTATTATCCGGTTCGTCACGGTCTTCAATCGATTAAGTATAATATCTTACAACCTGCGAACATTTTATTACAAATATCAATTGAACTGTAGTTAAACGCATACACTGCGTTTGTGTGTAAAATCATTAATTTGATGTTTTGATCACGTTAGAAGATGCTCGAAATAACATGTAACGATCGTCTTGGGAAAAAAGTACGAGTCAAGTGTAATCCGGACGATACGATAGGGGATTTGAAAAAATTGATAGCAGCCCAGACCGGGACGCATTGGGAAAAGATTGTCCTGAAAAAGTGGTATACTATCTTTAAGGATCACATAAAACTGCAAGACTGTATCCTTTCAAACGAAATATATTTTTACGCCGAACGACATATTTATGATATATCGATACAGCTTTTTCACTTGACTCGACGATCCAGATGAAATTCACGATGGGATGAATTTAGAACTTTATTACCAATAATTGCTGATAAGCGATCTTAGATCAGTTACAATCCTAAACATACTTAAACACTACGACAACGATAACAGCAGTAAGTGTTTCTTGATTTTCTATTTTGTATGATGTTTAAATACACGATGTACATAACAGGCGTTCAATAAACAATTGTAAATGGCAACAGCGAGAAAACAATCTTAGTTTAAATTATTGCTACTAGCTTACGTTCACAATGACTGAGCTCACCGTTTAATATTGCTATTCATTGACTAGGTGTCTTGTTGCAATTTGATACATTACTTTTTACAAATTCAATCCTCGGAAATATATTTCTCTTTACATACGTATTATTAAATATAACACTTTGTACCAATGCCTTTGTGACATCAATACGAGAGGTACTCTTCGATAGTTTCAAGTTTCTATGTACGCACAGAAGTAATAAGTAGACGGCGGATTTTTATGCGAAACAGATAGGAGTCAGTTAAGAAAATTAATTCGAACTGCAGTTCTCTTTAAACTTAAATCATTGCACCGTGCGTTTGCTATTTCTGTTTTGCACGATCTTTATCCGTCACTCGCCAGACTCGATCGTTTCGTAAATGCATTAAATCCGCGGTCTAGCAATGAGTATAATACTAAAAACAGAAATTAAGTTACATCACTTTAGGTACGTATAATGTAGTATAAAACTTACACGTTAAAAAACGAATGTGAGTATTGAAGAAAGTAACGAAAAGGAGAATGTCATAACTGAACTTATTCGTCGATGTTTAAAACTATATAAATTAATGTGGCCTAGATAATTTTTCTGTCCTGTTTACTGATAACTCAGGGTGCATTGTAACTCTACCTCTGTTGCTTAAGATGTCTCTTATATGTTGTACTATCAAATCTATCGCCACTGTAACAAAATAATACATTATATAGAAACGATCAGAGGTAAATTAAATATCGACGCGAATTCCGGTCTGTTTTATTATTACACTACTTATACAGTCTAAACAAATAGTATGCCAAATCGTACATAAGTTAAATTATAATTGTCCCGTGACACGACTCAATCGGGATCGCAATGGTTTGAGCGTTTAAAAAACGAGCATCACCGAAACGGATTAGCACCACACGGAATAATATATAATTAAATATTCTCGAACATGGCAGTATAGAAATAATGCACTGATTTCAATTAACGGTATCACATTTCGAAGAATTATGCGAACATTTTATGCTCCATGCTCTCGCTTAAATCGTTCGTTTCTTTCCCAACAAAATTTCATTTGAACAAAGTTTGTTGTTGCAATGAGGCGTAAAACATTGAATCGATCTAGAAGTAACATCGATGTATAAAAATCTAAAGTGAAAACATGCGTAATTCCGTTTAGATAAATAATAATGAATATGGATTTTTATAAATGACTATTTCTGGCTTCATTTTCATTGTAAATCAATGTATATATGTATAAATTTGAATTATTATGCAGTATTATTGGAATTATAGTATTCGGACAAACTACTCTGTATAATCATACACTATGTCCGATTCTTAGGAACAATGAAAAATGAATTATACCCGGTGAGGGGCTTGATGCCGATGCACGCAGAAGCAGTATGTTTTTGCCTGCTTATCGTTACGTATAAACGTTGTACAAATACAGTTGTATAAGTATAGAGAATAGACATGTCGTGTACTTAGAAAAAGAAAAAAGGGTTTTTTTTAAGGTTACTCGGTTCTATGTCAGTGTACGTTATATAAAAACACGGTGCTTATAAGCGAACGACTATCATGCTAAAATCATCTGCTGAGCATGTCGGATGATGTCGAGGAACGCCTATGTTGATGGGTGTATGGATGCTGCCCGGATGAGTTTTCAGCCTTTTTCAAACGCAAAATGTCCCAGATGTGGTGCACTATAAGGTCTATTGCCACTGCAAACATACAACAACCAAACCATGTACGTTTTTATATGACCTTCGTCTTGCACTAACTTAAAAGACAGCTTTTCACAGACTTTACATACCAGGCAGCACCCATGATCGCTATGTAGTATACACGTTTAATTATGAAGGACACAATTTTAAGCTGCCTTATCATTCCAAATCTGCACCTAAGCCCCGCCGGGACGTACGCGACATTTCAACGACAGCCGGAACGAACCGTTCTTGCGACTATTTCTATTACTAATTAGGTGCAGACTTGAGACGAATGAATCCTAGTTACGATGCAATGTGAATTAATTATTATGATCGAATCAACAGTGCCCGTTATACGTTCGATATAAAACGGTATCAAAATCTAATTAATTCACGTGTCGGTAAATTGTGTATAACTGCTGTATGCACAGTAATCCTATGATTTACCTGTATTGTCGGCACCCCTTGGTATAATGACGTCAGCGAATTTCTTAGTAGGAAGACAGAATTCTTCGAAGGCAGGCTTTACAAAATTCATGTACTGATTCAGCACATAATCTAAATCCCTCCCTCTCTCTTTTATGTCTCTCGGTACTGTAAAAACAATGGTATATAGAAAACGGAAAGGGGAAATTAACAGTGCTCGACAAATACCTCTTCTAGCTAGTCTTGTGTCCGAGTCTGTGTCGACGAACAGTTTCATATGAAACAGATCGCGTATTTTGGGAAAATAAAATACTAAAATGCCTTCGAACAAAACTACGTCGGCAGGATAAATTGTCGTGACCTGGTCTTTCATCCTGCAATTCCCAACGACGACATTAGATGCATAATTGTGAAGCGTCGAATGGATCGCAATAGTGGTAAATACTCACAGACTGTTTGTCCTGTAATCATAGGCTGGTATCTCGCATTTCACTCCGGCTAGTATGTCTTGCAACGTTTGAAGTATCTTGTCATTGTCGAACGCGTCGGGATGATCGAAATTATATTGACCTCTCTCCGCCTTCAGTTTCTCGGCCGGTGTTAAGTCCCGGTAAAAACTGTCTTGCGAAATACAAACTACTTGCCGCTGCATGTGATCCATGTCTACTTGTCCCAGTTTCTCCATTATGCGTTTACATACCGTCGACTGAAACGTTGAACAAAATACTTAAATTTCGATTGAACGATTCGTGTAGCCGGGTGAAGATTACAAATGCATCTTGTACAGAACGATGAACATAGAATCGAAGTAAAACGAAAGCCGGGGAAGGGTCACCTGCTACTCACCTTCCCGCTGGCGGTACCACCCGAGACACCGATCAAGAAAGGTGTCTTGCTGTCCAAACCGTTCAACTTTCCACTGATACCGAAAGACATTTTCCGCGGGGTAACAATGTTCATCGACATGTCTGCCATTGTCGAACGTTTGTACGAATTTGTCGAGGTGACACGAGGCGAACGAACACCGACTTTGAGGGACGATGCCGCGAGCTCAATTTTACGTACGACACGATTGATTCCAGCAGCAGGTTTGCCGATAGAAATGCAGACACGTAAATTACTGTAAATCATTAGACGTAAACGCGTGCGCGTACTCGCCGACGATATTTATGGAACACGCTGACACTTACTCTCCACAGCGCCGTGCGTCGAGGAATAGCGAAAACGTTTGCCAACGCTTGTTCACGCCGGCGGCAGCGGGATTCAGCGGCGGGATATCGCACGCACGAGATGCAAGGTCGAAGTTTTTTACAGCTCCATGCACGCCGCATCCACCGTTTTTCTACTTTTCTTGCAACGTGTGCGAACGTTTATATAATAAAAGATAGCCCAGTTTTGTTGTACAGCAGGAAAATGTCGAATACGTCTGTGAAACGATGCGTTCACACGACGGACAGATACGAGGTAACATCGTATGTTTATTGGGGTTCAAAGTTCATAGATTTTTTGTATGATCATGGAAAGAGCACTCGATAAGATTTCCTGTTATAACGATCTCTATAAGGTATAAGGATTATTGGGTCACGCGTTAAACGGATAAATTGAATACATTTGTACTTATATTTTTTTGCAGACTGCCGTGAAAACGTTGTATAAATTACTGTCTAATAGGGATTATTTAAACTCGGCAACGAAAGACAAGTCTCAAGCACGTAGTCCGCTTAAATTCCTCGATACGGTAAAATATTTAGTAAGGTAAAAATTTCTTGTACACTGATATTGTTCGTTGGACATGGAAATGATCTGGTGCATGTGTCGTTCGTAGGTCTGGTGTTACACTCGAAAGATTAGATTCATTGTCAGTCATACACGTGGCAGGTACGAAAGGGAAAGGTTCCACTTGTGCTTATACAGAGTCTATCTTACGTGAACATAACTTTAAGACTGGATTCTTTAGTTCTCCGCATTTGGTCACTGTAAGGGAACGCATAAGAATAAATGGACGTCCAATAAGTGAGTCGCTTTTCGCTGAATATTTCTGGAAAGTATACAGAAAGCTAGAGGATGCAAAGGAACACGAATGCGATATGCCTATGTATTTTAAATTCCTCACGATTCTCATGTTCAACATTTTCTTGGACGAGAACGTCGACGTCGCTATAATCGAGGTCGGGATCGGTGGTTTATACGACAGTACGAATGTAGTAAGAAACCCTGTATGCGTAGGTATAACTAGTTTGGCACTGGAACATACCAATTTACTAGGCGATACTATCGAAGACATAGCTTACCAGAAATCAGGCATTTTTAAACCCGGGACCGTCGCATTCTCCGTTCCGCAGTCGCCGCAAGCAATGCGCGTATTAGAAAGACGAGCGATCGAACTAAAATGTAAATTACACGTCGTTCCGCGGTTCGACGAGTATAAATGGGAGAATCTTACGCCCGTTCACGAAGTGAGAAATATGACGAGGCAACAGAACGCGTCTTTGGCTATTCAGATAGCTACCGAATGGATATCGTCCAACAGAAATAAATTTTCGACCGTAGCACGTAACGTTGTGAACGACGGTTCTTACGATACGGTTACGAACTCTCAAGTAACTGTGTCCACGGACAAGATCGCGATAGGATTAGCTGGCTGTAAATGGCCAGGTCGGATGCAATACATGAGAAGTAGCCTCGGGAATTTTTTCTTAGACGGTGCGCACACGATCGAAAGTATGAAATGTTGCATTTCTTGGTTCACTGATCTTAGCGGTAAAAATGGGAGAAGACTGTTAATCTTCAATACGTCTGGCACCCGAGACCCGACTATTCTATTGTCGCTGTTAAAGCCTCTACGTTTTCACAAGGCGTATTTCGTGCCTAACTTTGCTGGGATTCAAAGTTTAGACGACGACATGAATTACGTCGCGTCGGATGAACAAATAGTGAAATGCGAAGTGAACGCGAGAGTATGGGGTACGAATTCTGTCGTCGCGCGCGACGTTCTTCAAGTTTTCCAGTATATAAAAAACGGAACAGAGTCGGAGAGTAGTTACGAGAACGGTGAAAGGTATCAGATACTCGTCACGGGGTCGCTACATTTGATAGGCGCGGTCCTTGCCGTTTTAGATCCGCATTTGTCGATGAAAACGCAATACTAACGAAAGATCGCGTGGTACGTTCGTGTAACTTACAACGAGAGCATTTTTTATACAAACAATAGAATCGTATATTTAGTAACTGTAATAACAACCGTATCGGTTTCTAACAATACAGTGATCAGATACTTAGCGTCGTCTCGAAGACAATACCGAAGTGTAGATACATCTTCATAAACAATTTGTACTTCAGTATAAATATATTTTTCCATAAAACTAGTTGTTATAATAATTTGTACATGACAAGTGAGTTACACGACTGTTGTCACGTATCCGTGCGAGCACCGGAAACATGTGATGTTAAAATAAGAATGAAACGAAACGTTTAAAACATTTTGCTATGATAATCTAGCTCTGATTCTGCTTCCGTGTCAGATAAACTCAAAGAAACGCCAGTTCTCCGTCGTAGACGACTTTCATCGGGACTCTGAAACGCATAAAAATATACTTTTGTTTTGCACTTTACTAGAACGAGAAACATTTCGTGTTCGTCTCATTGAACGAACGGCGTCCGTCGAGCGAATGAAAGTGCCATCGTTCAAATTGGAGGTATGCGAGCAATTGAGAGTAGAATCGAAAGTAAATGTAAAATAAATAACAATACCTGATCAAGAATACCGGCAGTGGGTTCAGAGGCATAACCTACTTCTTGTGCGTCTTCTTCCAAGTCTGCTTCGTACTCCTCCATCTCATCCGTGTCGGAATCGATCTCCAGGTCAACGTATCTGTTCCCGCTAGAGACTTTGCACACCATCTGCGCCAAATCCGTGAACGTGTACGAGGGCACGGTCTGTTGATTCGCAGCCTGGTGCTTGGCCCGCAACGCGCGAGCATTCTCTCTGTCAGCATTGAAACGCGGCAACACTCCGGCTTTCAATTGCCCCTCGAAATAAGTCTTCCCTGGAATCAGTACCGGGTTCAACGGTCTATGCACAGTCAGAGAGTTCGAATCATAAATAAAGATCGACTTGCCATGCTGATATCCGACGTCCTTGATCTCATCGAAATTAGTGAATTGAAGAGTTTTATATTTATCGATCGGTGGCCTGATGTACTCGCAGTAATCTGAATTCTTCACTTCCTCCAACTGTCGTACGCAACTTACGTACGCCAGCCTGGATTGTATGTCCGGTAAATTTGGAACTTTGACGGGAGTCGCGAACGGATTCCATCGTTTCCACAGTAACCACCAGCCGGACAATGAATCTCCATAATTCGTTAAATCCGTGTCGTCTTGCGACCCGACGTCGATGGCCAAGATGTGATGCGCTCCTTGCCTCAACATTTCGTCAGCTTAAACAAACAGATCGTACAGCCGTATACGTTGAATGTTATTCGTGGCAAACGAAACAACGTTTCTATGAGAAAAATAAACAGTACAGGTTTAAGGTACCTGGAACGTTATTAACATAACACCCATCGACCAAAAGATGCCCGTCAAGAGGGTCGCAAATAGGAGGAAAGACCCCCGCAATGGTCATACTGGCTCGAATGTATCTCCATAGCAAACCTGAGTTCACTTAGCTATTCAGAATTTGACAAATGCATCTTTCATCAACGGGAGTGAGCTTTACAATGCGCTTGTTGACAAATCTTGTATCAGTGAACGTTCTCGTCCGCTGATACGACATTGTTTCTCGAGTGATTTGATAAAATTAAAGAAAAAAAGATTACAATACGGACGATACTTCGATTCGAGAGCGTTCGTGCGTTCGACTCGAAGTACTTTTCATAGAACCACGCGTGACACACAATCAGACGCACTTGTTTTAACGTGACGCTCAAGTTACCTGGAAGGTTATTGACGTACCCGCCGTCGAGCAGGAGATGGCCATCGACCGGGTCACACATGGGTGGCATATAACCAGACAAAGACATCGAAGCTCGAATGTACCGCCACAGCGATCCTAAACACGACGAATTAAGTCTTTAAATATACATCTATCTCGTAAATTTCGTACGCTTTATTTCCTCGCTATACTTCTTTACAAGTGCACGATGTACGTTACGTTTCCGAAGGGGAAATTGTATGTACGGTGAACGATACGAAACGGAGAGTACGTCATTACCCAGGAAGCTCACTCCCGCTGTTCGAAAGCTTTCGCGCATACTCTCTCTCTCTACATACATGCTCATTTGAATTAGAGTAAAAAAGTAAAAATATATTTTTGAACTAGAAACGTGTCTATAAGTTCTACAAGTTTCACCAAAACAGCGAGAGAGTTTCCAGTTAATTAACTAGCTCGACTTTGTACCTTACGCAGAATTTGATCAAAGAGAAACTGGAAACTGTCAATGCTTCGATAAGTATTGTATTTTTTCCTTTGTATACAGACCGTGTGTATGCGTACGCATACAAGAATCGGTGATGTCTGTAGTTATCGTGAAGTACGGTAACCACAAGTCTTCTATGTACGTCTCTCCAAACGTTGCGAGAATCGTGTTATTGAAATCTTTTCCCGAGAACATCGAAGTCACTGGATACGTTAAGTCCATTATTTGCCTCCACCATTGGGTCATTTTCTGTCCGGGAAAATACATGAATGACGGTAACGTAGCAAACCACGGTGTCGATTGAAATATTTACTTTGGACCATTCGCGAGCTTTCTGCGTCGTAGTCGTTATATTTTTCTCCATACACCACAAAGCGCCCATAAATGCTCCGATGCTAACTCCACCGACCATGTCTATAGGAATACCAGCCTCCATAATCGCCTTGAGCATACCCACGTGGGCTGCTCCCCTAGCTCCTCCACCTCCAAGTACAAGTCCGACCGAGGTGCCGGTCAACCAACGAGCAAGCCTGCTGAAGTCGCTGTGCACGTTTGGCTCGGACATCAAGACTTTGGAATACAACTCGTTCTGTAAAACAAGGGATCACGCTCTTAACGTGTTCTCGTTCAACGAGGGAACTTCCGGGATCTTACAATTCTATACTGAGATCTCCTCGTAAACATCCGTTTCGGGCATTGAATATGATGATGACTAGAAACCCAAGATCTCATGTTCAGCCACTGTACAGTGTTCGTAGGCCGTTGTCCGCCTTGTTCCCTGTGCAGAAGCACTAACTCCTTTTGCGTCCTCATTACTAACCGTTCGACCTCGCGTTCCGTCCTGCCTATCGAAGGAGGTTTGTCTCCTAAACCCACGATAAGAATGCAGTCGGCTTGCCGAACGCAGCGTTGAGTCCACAACGTGTACGTTGGATCGCATTGATACAACGAGATACGGTGTTGGTCCTCTTGCTGCGCGAGCCACGACGTCAAGCGGTATTCGTTCGCGGGTTCCATCGTAGTGCTACCTAATGTCTATTCGTCATAAAGGGAAATATATGCTTAGTATAATTTGATCGTTGGTGATTGAAAATTGAAAGACCGTTCGTCGGCAATAATTGCGTACCTTTCGCACGACGTCGGATGTAAGCCGTAAGCATGGCCCGATTGCACACAACGAATGATAAAGCTCATACGTGAATGCTGTCAGTGGGACATCGTCCGATACCGGGACTATCGCAACGGTCGAGAAGTTCACTTGAGCCGGTCGTGCGTCAACCGTCGCGGCAGCTCGTCTACGTAAAAAGAATTGTGCAATGTAAGTCGAACCGGGAGAAAACCGAAGAGAGCAGTCACATCGGCTGTTGATAAAATGTTTCAGTTCGCGTACTGTTTATCGTTACTGCTATTCTTCGTGTGCGCTTGCTGCCAGGTGCCGAGTATACGGTGTCCCAATAAATTAATAAGCCTCGTAACCACTATCGGGTACCGAAGTTTTATAACGTTAAACAGACCCTCGGGAAGCTTTGCTAGTTCGGAGTCGCGTACTGCCATGACCGTTGTCGACCGTGGTGTCTGCGTGACCATTTCCACGATTCCCACCAGATCGCCCTTCCCGTACTCCGCCACGAGTTCCTTCTTCCCGTTTTCATACGTGATCACGGACCGAAGTCGGCCGCTTAATACGATGAACGTCGAGTCTGACTCGTCCCCTTGTCGATACACTGCTCTTCCACTTTCGAGGAACAGCCAGTCGAGAGCAAAATCGACCTTGCGAGAAAAGTAGAATGATCCATCGGTACCGATCGGACAATAGGATGAACCGTCAAGTATCTATACCTGTCTCACGAAAGGACTCAGTCTTCGAACGACCGAATGCGCGACGTGCAACACGACGGTAGGCTGTTCGCACATGACAGCGAAAAATGTTGGCTTACTGAGAAGCGCTATACGACTAGAATGTTTCGCCCGAATGGTATAGAAAGAAGGTTCGCCGGTTAACACAGCTAGACCACCGACGATTTCACCTTGATGAGCGGTAAACATGTGAACTTCTTGCCCCGCGTCTCTACCTTCGGAAACGCGTTGACTGACTGACAACGAACCAGACACGACGTAGACGAGTGCGACATCCTGAAAGGAGCGTTAACGGGTACAAAGAAATTGGAAACTCTTACGAACGATGCCTACGAGTGTCAAAGAGATCCTCACCTTGTGGGACTCCTCTTTCATTAAATAAGTTCCGGCTGGTGCTTCTCTGATCTGAACTTTCCCATCCTTGAGTATCGAATCGTCTTCTAAGCCGAGCTCTCGGACGAATGCTTCCGTAGCGATCTGCACGAGCTGTACTTCGTCCAGCGGTTGCTGCACTGGTTCAACGGTGGTGATAGATCGTTTCTTAGCTGGTTGCGAATTTCCCGTGTGCACCACGTCCGGTTGCGATCCTTGCTGCGACCCTTGCTGCGGCGTCAAAGGCGAAGAATTTGTCCAATGAGAATCACATTCCGGTACCATGTCAGCTGCGTTTTGACCTGATTGCGGACTTAAGTTTTGATTTTTCCAATCAAGATTAGTTCTCGGCCTATCGTGAACCAAACGTTAATAAAAGCGTAGTTTTCATTGCAAGCCATTCCTCTGGGACTTACCGTCGACTTATGACGATCGGTACGCTCTGATGACTAGAAACCGAAGAATTATCACGGTAGGACGCTTCACCTGCGTCGTGATCCGATAAACCGGCTGCAGACGCATTGAACTGGTTCTCCGTGTTCTGCGTAGAAAAATTTTCTTTGGTTCTCGACCTGACTGGCGATCCAGAGAATGGACTCTGCTTCTTTTTGTGCGACCCTTGATTGACTAATTCGGCGGACAGTCCGAGATACTGATGCAGAGCAGTGAAAGTGACTCTTTGAAGACGGACCATAATGACCTGGATAACTCGAACGAACGCATCGGGATGATCTTGGAAAACCTGCAGAGATACACGAAGCGTGGTGTGTTAGGAACGAGAATTTATTTGTTTCGGTTCGGCGTAGAAGTCGCACCTCTTGAAAGGCCTTCATCGGTAATTTGACCACGATGGAATCTTCGACAGTTCTGGCAGACACTGTTTTGTAGGTACTTGTATGCCCAGTAAGTACATCCGTGAAGCTTAGAAGACTAGTTACCGATTCGCCGGTTTTCACTAATTTCAAGGATATCTGAGAGCCATCGGGTCCCGTGATGTAAACGTTGACCAAGCCTTGTTGCACAATGAACAAATTCTCGTCCGGGTCTCCGATCTTGAACAGAGTGCTCCCAGCTGGGAGGTTCACAATTTCGGTGTGCTTGCACAATTTTAGAAATACAGGTTTCTCAAAGTGGCCGAACACCCTGATGCTTTGTAACATGTACAGAGCATCGGGCGGTACTTTGTCTCCGGGGCGTAGGTCTTCTTCTAAGTATTCAGCAGGTGGTTCTAGAACCTGTTCGAGTGTCAATCGCAATCGTTACAAGGAAATGTGCTAACGAGCAAACGTAAAAAGAAGTGAATTAAAATCTGTATACTTTTAATTGCTGCGGCTGAGTCTCTTTCTTAAGTTGTAAGAGTCTTCGTGCAAATCTCATAACAGCCTTTCTTTTTTTTCCTTGCCCAGTTGCGTGTACTTGGCCACTGATCGACTTTACCTTGCGCAACATCTTTCTCCCGTAGAAGAGCACCTTGTCTCTTTTCCTGAATCTGGGCTTGCCCGTGCCTACTCCGACGAACTCTTTCACCTCTGGTAAAAATTCTTTGTTCTTCCATTTTCTTAATATAGCAATAGATACAATTAATAAAACGACGAGACTCGATATTATGATCGTAAATACGATCTTGGATATTTGGTATTGTTCAATTAATCTGCCAATGAATCTTGAGAAAATGTAAGAGCCCAATTTTTCATTACATTTATTAAACAACTCCACTACCTGTAAAGAACAGCAATAAATTAGCTCGATAGTAATTGTCATTGTTCGAGAATATTTGTTATATTCGATTTCATTGGCATGAATGAATTATCAATGAAAATTGGATTGTCCGTGTTTCGATCAAATTATATACAGAAATATGTAAGTATGCAATGAAACAAACCTCCATAGCGAGTATTCGTTCCTTCCATTAGCGTGTAATAAATTTGCTTAACGAAGATTCACATCAAAAGCTCACGAGCAATGGATGCTGGAAACACGATGTAAACGAATTGAAAAGATGTACTTGCTCGAATGCAAAAAGTTACTTGTCTACACTGAACTAATGACCTTTGATACTCCGCTCGAGTCATCCACCGCCATTTTAGTCGCACTCACAACTCAATTTTCAAGCTTGCAACTTGCGAATCAATTATCCTATGTATTTGCATTTGCACTTAAATTTGTATTTATACGTATGTAACATTTAACAGCGACAGTTTTAAATACTTGTTAGTATTTTAGCGACTGCCGAAGTTTATTTTAATACATGTTACTGCATACATATCTGCCTTTGCCAATTCGAATGTTCAATGATAATAATAATGTTCTGGATTTTGAGTGAAAATTTCGATACGAGCTACAAAATTATCATTTATAAAAATTATTTATTTATTAATCCGATTTCGAGCCAACGTCGTCTAAACGTAGTCACTGGGCGCAACTAGTCTTCGAAAATTCCCGCTAACTTTCTCGATGTGTTCTTCATTTTGAATGGACCAATAACAGAACGTTTCTCTACCCGTCATACATTCGTTCCATGAACGTTTGGTAGAATGCGCTGCGACAGAATTCTGGGGCGGTCTTTGATGGACAGTTGGGTCCGGCCAGTCAGTGGTTACGGGCCGACATGTTGGAGACGTTTCAGTGATTGTGCGCGGTGAGCCTGACGCGTGACTTTTCGTGCGTTTTTAATGCGTGTTCGAATTCTAAGAAGTGTCGTTGGATCGCAACGCTACATGTGAAGTGCGTCGAGTGGAATTAAGCCTGGTTGTGCCTGGTTTGCCCGGCCCAGCAAACATGAGCTGGGGTACAGAGCTCTGGGTAAGTCTACCCGAGTTCCTTTTCTTCCCTTACCTAGCCGCCTCTATCTCTTTCGGTCACTCGCGTTACCTACACACGTACTTAAACATATATAAATATACATATATTTTACACCGTAACGTTAGTGAGGCCGGGATTCGAACGGCATTGAATACCGACACGTTGTTTTCGCCAACGCGCAACGACGATATCCCCCAAAACCAGTTCACGGTGGCAAACCACTCACGGGAGTTTTGCCTTTGCGGTTGCTAGCCGCGGGCGACGTTCTTCTCTCCTTCGGTATATCCCCTCCTTCACCGCTATACCCAGCCCGGGTCCCTACGTACGTGTACTCGTACTCATCGCTGAGCTCCTTCGCTTCCTTTCTCATGAAATCTTCGATGGATACCTACCGGTGCGACGGTATGACAGTATGCGATTTGTCGTCCTGCCGCGATGCCAGCTTCTACAACTTGGCGTATCGACACGGGTGGACGTCCACTCGGGAGTCCCACGATATGACGAATCGCCACCGTGCTTATCGCGCGTGCAATCGCAGATTTCGTACAATATTCGACGACATGATTCTCGATAGTGTTACTCTTTCGAGTGCGAGATGGCCGGAGAGATCGTTCCTTCGCGTCTGCGTCTAACGGATAAAGGACGATGTACCTCCCTTTTAACCGAGAACGTAACGAATCCTTATTTATATCGGTATTCCGAATACACGTTCGAACTCTCTACGGAAGCCACGAACGTGGTTCAGGTAGCAGTGGTTCTTGCGAACTTGTACTGATTCCAGCAGATGTACCCGTTAACGGTCAAAATGCTTCGCCGCAATTTACCCGGATTTATCGAATGACGTACACATACGTCGCTCGTACGACAGTTAATTGGTCAAAGAATTTTCTACTTGCAAGTGCTCGCTCTGTATCGTTTGTACGATCTTGCGTGCTCACTATTTTCCCTCCGTGTTTCGCCAAAGAATTTACGCGCGTCTATGTCCGCAGTATGCATAGAATCGAGAATCGTGCCACTCGGGACCGTCATTTTCTTTACTTTCTGTTCTCTATAAATAATTCATTCGCGCATTCCGAGTCGTTCCTCTGTCCTCCCCTTACGATCTCTCTCGCGTCGCTGCGAGAGCGATGAATTTTTCTGTGCCCCGTCTTGGCTCGATGGTCAGCGAAAAGAATTCACACGTTCCACGTGTATGTGTCTCATGCTAGTTTCAATTTCTCGAACGATACTGATTAAAAAGGTGTTCCCAGCTTTACACCAGCAAGGTTACCACCGGTACTTTCTACCCCGGCCTTCCCGATACGAAAGCGTATTCGACTCGTATCTGTCGCCGTGTATTACGATTCATTGACGTTCTATTCGTATTCCCTCGTGAATCATGATACAGGACGCGTTCATGTTCAACCGCTAACGGCCCGCTCGTGAGCATATGTACACGTACGCGAGTACGGGCGTGCCTCGCCCTCGTGCTCTTGACAGAGAAAGGGAGAATACAAAGAATTTTACTCTGACAATTTTCAGTCGCAACGTAGCCCGTGTCCGTACAAGTGTGCATTTGCCTCGGTTCCAATAGAAAGCGAGATTCAGTGATCGCGAGATCAATTCATAGACAAAGGAGCGCCGATAGAACGCGCTCTGGAGACGGATACGTGTATTTTTTTCTGTTGATTCAACGATAAAACTTCATTGTCCAAGAAACTCGTCGACTCCGCGTATCCATTGGATCGTCAAACATTTGCTCCAGTTAAAAGCCAGTCCTTGGCGTTTACGTACGATTCAAAGATGACTAATCGATGCAGCCGTTTTTCATGCACACGATCGTGCATTAATTATAACGCTGTTGTTTCTTTGATCGGTTCAGAGTCAAAGCGTGTATTAATTCTTATCGGCCTCGTATACCGGAGAACAATTAACGTAGGTAATCGCATAACGTGAATTTATTACGTGAAACGCGATGTGCTTGCGCGTCGTGCTTGTACAGATGCACGAAAGCATTCTGTGGGCAACGAATCTTCAATAGTTATCACGAGAAGTGACGGTATCGGCTTGTTCGGGATCGCGCTGTCAGAACGTTAGATCCGGATCGGGTAAAAATACATACGGTCGAGTCCTAAATATTCGCGCCGCGCACGTTCCAGAAACGTTTTTAACTTAACGTATTAATTTCTTTCAATATTGAGAAAGTCATTCGTCGCTGTATGTATTCTTAGATAACACAGCATTTAATAATCCTCAATTATCTAAGAATCTTATACGTAATCCAGATTCGAAGAGGAATGAGAATATATTGGAATGCCTTTATCGTTTGATCGTCCACTTGTCAACAGTTATCGTTTGTCTTGCGAGTTAGAAGCGATGTCTGTAAAATTCTATGTACAAGAAGTCGATGAACTCCTTCGCTCTCCGCTAATATTTTGACAAACTTGCGGTAGGTGCAATCGGATGAGAAACGTGGGGTTCAGCTCTTCGGTTTTCATTTTTTTTTTTAATAGTACTGGCGGATGAAATAGATTGATAATCCAATCGCGTTGTACACCGGATTCGCGAATGAACGAGGCTGACGCGAGATTTGTCTCGTTCTCTTCCTGTTCACCTACGCGGGTCTCGGCATCGCGGAAAATGGAAGTAAAACGGCGTAGGCGGGAAAAATACGAAGGTTACGAGTACCCAGTAGCGACTTTCTCCAGTGCGACGAAATCAACAGCCGCTTTCCACTCGTTCGTAATTTGAATTGCAATCTTTCGCCTGGATGACGTAAGGAAACCGATTCGATTCTCTTTCCATTCACGATCTTCGTCCTTGGTTTCACGGGTCAACCCGAGTTTGTCGAATACACGAACACAATCATATATAGTAAACTCATTTTCTTCAACGATTATTCGTGCGCGTCACGTGCATTGTTTGTATTTTCTGCTCGTGTATGCATCGGACTCCGCGGTATGAAATTTTATACGGATATCGTGATCGATTCCACAGAAGAGTACCCGTGTCATTCTCGTTCTGTAACGAGTCGTCCTCCAGTGTCCCTTTCGTGAAGAATCGTGCGCCACTTTTCTTTTCTATTGTCATCCAGTGACATGAATTTTCCGTTACCTCTTATTGCTGACTAACGGATTGAAAACACCGTTTTCGTTTCCTTCAAATAAATAGGACATCGATGAGACAGGAGAAGCGTAGACGGTGCGACTTGAAGACTGCGCACTAAATTAGTAAAGGGTCTACGTTGTACTGATTGCAACAGTTTGATGCAAAATGATTTTCCACAATTTTTCTCAGAGACAACAAACGTCTTTCCTTCCATTTCGTTGGAAATCCTGCATAGACACGGTGGAAACGTCGTGAACACGACTATGACTTCTGTACGCTGGGCGATGATTTCATGGCTGGACATTCCTCGCTCGTGTCTCAGCCGGACAGTGAGGTCAGGTGCGTTCCTCCGTTGGTAGTCGGTGTGCCTAAAAAGGTACCAAACATCTCGGAGAGGCGACACAGGTAGGCGAAGACGGTTACCATGTATCGAGAATCGATAGCGACCGGCGAAAATGAACAGCGTGTTCGGCCGTTGCAAAGGGAAAGCCCTGTCGACGGAACATTCTCGGACGTGCAAGTGGCGCAAAAATTTTACAGACAATTTGTCGGGTAGATAACTAGCAAATGGAGCGTGCACCGATTAAAACCGTGGAACGGGAAACTTGGTCGATCTTTCACATCTGTTACTTCAATGCAAAAGTAATTTACTGTCTTCGACGTTTTCGCTATATTTACTAATAATAAATAGACTGCGGATTTTTATGCAGAATACATTAAGAATTATGTAAAATATTTTTGTACTTCGAGGATCGAAGTTACGTTGATCGTCGCAAAAGGGAATGATCCGGAGGTCTTACGATGAAGCGCGGGCTAGAAAGTTCTCAATGGAGTTACTCATAAGTGCGAACAGTGTGGCAGACGAGTGAAAGCTGAGATTTATCGAAACGGATGATTCAATTGAAATCGGCGCGCGCCCGCGCGAGGTTGAAAAAAAAAAGGAAACGTAACCTCCTGCTTGAACGAGTCTGCCGGATATCGGTCTTATCTGGCCCGCCTTCGTCGCACTTGCTCCTCCTTTCGTCGTCTTCTTTTAACAGGTAATTCCAACGCTGCGTTCCTCAACCGTTCCCCTCGTCAGGGTTTCAAGTGGGTTTCACGAATTCCGGGGCAAGACGTTTTATAATTAGGCTGTAGACGTTTTCGAACGTAACGAAATTTGAACACTGCGCATTCGAACGTCAGAAGCAATGTGCATGCTGTGATATTTAATGAGTAAGAATGAAACGTGGCTAGCGGCAGTATATGCACGCTACGATTGTTCTCTTTCGTAGTATTTACCAGCATCCAGCCCGTGCATAATAGACCGTAGTGATCACGCTACTAACGGCATGATGAATATATCGAAAGTAAATGGTTCGGGACGATAACGCTTGTATGAATTAACGTTGAAATGTCTGCTTGAAAACTGATATCTCGTTACGTAAAAAATAAAATTCCGTCGCGTATCATAGATAAGAATTTAGCCTTATTCTACGTTTACAGAATTATTGAAAAGATTAACCCTGTTGCTCGCCGATTGACTCGAAGCGGCGAAACGATTCGTATGTCTCACGATAGATCAGTATCTGATCGAAAGTGGAATTATCTCGAGAGGTGACGCGGCTCTGTCAACAAGAATTGAGCAATATCGAGGGGGCGATTGCAGATCGTAGATAGATAAGAAAACGTGAAGTCGCGAAGCGTTAAGGCGCAAAATCATTTGACGATGCCTCCTCGTGGTTTGCACTCGTGTCAGTTAAGGTTGTTGCGTGACCGAAAGTTTAAGATATCTAATAAAAAACTGCGTCTAATGTTTGAATCAGTGGACTTTTAGAAAAAATTATAATTACAGAGGAGTGAGGTTTATAAAATTGTTCGACCTGCTTTTCTCGGTCATAAGGAATTTTTAATGCATAATTTCTAATATTCATATACATAGTTTTTGCATTTTTTTTATTGGACTGTATCCTGAATGATCATTTTCATCCGGGTTTTCGGTGCGAATAAGGGCTGGCATGATCGGTGGGAGGGAAAAAGAATCTGCGGGATTCCGTCGCGACTGTCCCTCGCTCCTTTCTCCTTTCCTTAAGCAGCAGCGTGTCCCTTTTGCAGCCGGTTTTCGCGCGTGACGCTGCTATATGCGCCAGGAGTGTTTCTTTTTTTTTTTCACGGCGAAACATGCGTGTCGAGGTCGCGCGGTGAAACGTCCACCGCCGGAGAACTTGCACTTGAATTTTTTCGTTCATCCTCTCGTTTAATACTTCGGTTCCCAGAACGTGTACGATGCTCTCGATTTTATTCGCTTTTGATCTGGATTTTTATGCGAGATCAAAATTTGCCGATTTCTCGATTTTAAGGATAACAGCTGAGTTGAGATTTTTACCTGAACGTACGACTGTGCGTGTGCGTGTCACCCAAACCTGTGGTACGTGATCGTGAAACAAGAGAGAGAGAGAGATGGAGTGCTCGCGAACTTGCCCCACCCACGCATTGCGCCAAATCTATAAATAGTAATAAACACCATAGAGACGAGAGGGAGGGTGAGGATTTTACGCGTACAGAGCCACGACGAGAACAGAATAAAAGGAGAGCCAGGGTGCGGATTTCTAAAGATGATACTCTCCCCATTATTCCTACGCCAACGAATTGGCTGACCAATCGATTACGTACTATGAGTGGGCTCGTGTCGAGATCGCGAGAGAGATCGGTTCACGTTGAACCTGAGAATATTTTTACGTGATACTCTTTCGAGGCATCAGCCTGGCGTTTCCCAGGAATTTCACCGTCGCATAACTTTGACTCGTTAACGTGTATTTAACGTACAAACGAGCGCCTAATTGCTGTCTAATCCGTTTCCTAGCAAAACTCTGGAATGCCATTTGATCGGCTGACAAGTTTTCCATTTTGGAAAAAATTCGAACGTATTGTTGAGAGTTGGCAGTTAATTCCTTTGCCGATTCTTTTGTCACGGCCTTGTTCGACTGTGCCAGCCAATAAGCCAGTCTCTAAATGAAATTCTATGAGAAGGAAGGGCCAGGTTTTTCTCATTAGGCCGTCGGCCAGCCGAGAGTGGACCGGGATTCTTGTTTCTCTGGCTATGCTCGAGACGCAGCCGTGTATTATACATATATACACGTTGATCATAGCTGACGTCGTCGGGCTTATGCTTTCCTCCCACGTCGTACGGTCTCCTTCGCGGGCAGCGATCGATAAACGCGAAACCAAGCGGCGCTTCCTCGCGCCGTTAAAAACCATCGACGAATTACTTATTTATTATTATTATCAAATCGACGATCGTGTCGTTGTTTCTTTTCCGCGGTGGCTCTTCGTCGATCGATCGTGAATCGGTACAGAGCGTACGAATTCGCGCTGAATATACTTGAGGCCGGAAACGTCCGAGTTCGCGTTTGCCGAAAGTTTAATCGTCTCTGACCCTGACTACATCCGCAAAATCGATAGGGTGCCGAGGCTGAACTGAAACTCGTCACGATTAAAGAGCCCGGAGGCTTTTTTCTCGCGGGCGTCCGTGCGTCGTTTGAAAATTTTAATTAGGATCATCGTGCGCGATTCTCTTTGTCCGAGCTCCCTCTCGTTTGATATTTCTCTTGTAAGTGTTCTTCTCGTGGAATTATTCAACCAGGTGGTCAAACAGATCGCGGATTTTTATGCAGAGTTCATCGCATCGGTTTACACTACTTTGTGAATGACTCGTCTCGGTACACGGAGGTATACTGCATAAAATTTTACATGAAAAAGACAAAAAAAAGAGAAAACTGTTTCACATCATTTGCAGATTTCAGAAGAGAAGTCGTAGAAAAGTTTAGAGAACGAAATGTACTGAGAACGAATAATGATTAGAAGAAATGGTGAAACAGGTAATTTTTTCCTCCCTTGGTAGATCTAGTTAACGCAGCGAAACAGAAATATTCTGTAACTGTATAATTTTATCCTTAAGTCAGATTTTGAGAAAAGTGGGTTGACGAGTACGAAGCCCACGCTGGGAGCTTATCGCAGGCGTCGCATCCTTCGTTCGTATCGAAGGACAGATTAGACTGCTGGTCCCGCTGCTCTGATTCTTCTCATCTTCTTTTTTGCCTGTGACGAATCGTGTTCTGATTCATGCGGTTGTTTGTTAAAAAGTGGAAAAACGAGGAAGGCGGGATGAATCAGTTGTGTCAACTCGAGATGACGAGGCTGTGCGTTTATCAGAAATGGGAAGAGTGTACAAAAGCAGTACAATGTTCGATTCGGTATCTATCGACGGTAACGACGTCGAGAGGAATCGATACGATCTACGTCGCGGTCTAATCACCTTTGACCCGAGAGATTTATTTACCTGACTAGACTCAAACAGTGCGTGAGCAACGTCGTAGTCGAATGTGTTTCCATTAAAATGGCTATCGCGATATGAGAACGCGTCCACTTCACGACAATGCCAGTCGTAGTTGAACAGACGAACAGAGAGACGAGCACACACACACACACACACACACACACACAGAGAGAGAGAGAGGGAGAGGGAGAACAAAAAAAGACAACGAGGTTGAATGACAGAGTGCACGAGCGATTGCTCGAGTTATCTGGAGAGGGAGAAAAAACAGTGTGAAGGTCTGCCGAGTCATTGACCGCGTCCAACGACAATAACGAAATGTTCCGGTGATTACGTATTAATTAATTCGCGTTTCTACAGTACTTACTCGTTGGATTCCGGGCCGACATAGATACAGCGACGGCTCGCATTCGCACAATTCTATTTCAAAATAGAATCTCGTAGTAAAGATATATCGGAAATACGATTCGTTTTAGAAGAGTAGACGAACAGAACGTTTATTCACTGTAGTCCAGATTCCAGTTTTTAAATCGATTCGCATTAAAATCTGCAGTCTGTGTCGTCGGTACACGTCTCGAGTTGCCGCGTGTGTCCAGGCGTGAAAAATAGCTAAGTGGACGCTGTGTAGGTATCGGCGTCGAAAGGCCCGAGAACGCTCGTGAAGCCTCTAGCTTTTCCTCGGGAGAACAATCGACTACGCTTCCTCTCTCGACTCCCTTTTCCTCCCAAGCGTTTTCCACAAGCAGCAACGCGACGCGTGCAGAAGTCGCGACCATTGTCATTCCGCCGTTACTTAGACACGCCGTCCAATGGAATTATTCTACTTTCCGAACGGAGAAACGAGAAAACTAGGCGAACAACGTGAGCGTATTCGAAAGGCCGTGTGTCTCGTTCACGCGGGACGACCGTGATGCATCGCTACTTTCGCGGGCCCGACCACCGATCGTCAATGAAACTCTGAATCGCGCCTATTCAGTTCATACGTAATCGAAGAATCGAACGGGATTCCGAGATTTTTGGTCCCAGGCGTTTCGCACGTTTCCGAGAGCACGAGCAGATCGTCGCTCTCGAGCTTTTAACAGACGCCATAAATCGTACGTGTCCGTACAAGTGCATGCTCGATCGAAGACGAATCGTTCCAATCGCCGATGGTCAGTCGCGTTCCCTCGATGTTCTAATTAACCGCCCCACAAATTGGCCGGCTTCCTCGTAACGCCACCGTTTATCTTGACCTTTTAACGAAGCCCGGATCGGTTCGAATCCCGTTTACGTTTTTGAGACCCGATTTGCATTTATGTATCGTCGGTGGACGATCTTCTCGAGGGAACGTGCTAGGGATACTCGTTCTTTATTATTCGGTGTCTGTGCGTTACTGCGTTCGGTTTATCGGTTCGTACGGCAGGCTCTCCGAGCGAGAGGTAGTCTGTGGCGAGTCTGTTGATTTATTGAGCTATATAAAGACGAATGAATTCGTGGAAGTCGAGTGGCCGTTCGGCAAATTGAAAACGAGCCCCTGCGCTTATTAAAAATTCATTGAACGAATGGATCTGTGATCAGGAGAGAAAGTTTGTCAACGAACTAACGCTGACTCTTCTTACGTAACTTTATGACTCGATCTGCCGACGTAGCTTTATCGTAGTATCATCAAAACGACGGCTTCGATGTCTCAGCATTTTTTATGATACATAGAATCGTGCACGGAAGCTCGCGCGAGCCGCGCCTCGTCGTACACGGGGGCGAGTCTTTTCAGTGATCGTCTTCTGTGCGCACGAACGATGACACGCGTCGCGACAAATTTCATCGTTATCCGGCGATGAATCGCGATTGCTCGGGCTCTTTGTTCCGTGAACCCGTCCCTGTCGCGACGTTCCCCTCTCGCAAGAGGACAAGTTCGCCCATTACTTACTCCGTTAGCGTATACTCGAGCCGCGATGGCGTATCCTGACCCGGGGCAACGTGAGTCGAAAATTTTCGAGCATTCTTCGCGCCCTGTTGCTCCCGATTCGTTTCTCGTGTGGCGTTCTACGACACACGATGACGCGCGAGCCGACGAGCTCTCAAATCACAGACCGCGCAATTGATCATCCCTCATTCAATATTTTTCGTGCCGCGGTCAGGACTGAGGACCTCGAGACTCGACGGTGACCAAGTCCGTTCGAGCCGTTTTGGACGAGCGGGACGAAGCTGACCGCCGACTACGTGGTATCTCGGGAAGCCCGCGAACTCGTTCGGTTCGTTCGTCGCGTCGATCCGCGGGAAATGGGTCGACCGATAAACCGTGCCGACCGCGGCTGCATCTGCTGTTTGTACTTGAAATTATACGATGAACGTCTCACGATTCTCCGATTAACGGACGAAGTCGGCGAAATATGCGTAACGCCGGCGAGCTAAAACTACCTATTACGAAACACCATTTCGCTTACGATCCCTTTTTCAAACGGTACCGTACGTACTGAAACAGAAAAATAGCTACAGTACAGAATACGTAGCTTTATCGTAGTATCATCGAACGCGTGTACGAGACGTTAAGATCGTACGAGCCGTAAGATCTCTGCTAAAAGTTTAAGAATTCAAGAAATAACAACTTCTTTAATAGCCTCGCAAAATTTCTAAAATTTTGTACAGTGTTTTATTAATGTAACGTCTAGTGATTGTTAAAATTTCAATGCTCTCAATGCTTTCAATGTCATTGTTTTTATTATGAGGGTTCGTACAACCTTAAGGATTTATTGGCTATACAGTCAATCCTGAAAGTTTATGTACCTTAGAAAAATGCATTTCCTATAATTAAAAAGAAATCAGACGTCGGAAGAATAATGCTAATAATAAATAGCTACGTGCTAAAAAGTATAGAAGGAAATATCCGATTAAGTATTGACGCTGACGAAAATTTTTTTTTGTCAAAATATCGAAAAATGTCGAAATATATTGTTAAAAGCGTCAAAAATTACAGACTTTTTAGGCTTGTATTTCCTCAAGTCAGTTGTTTCTTTCAACTTCATGCATGAACACCAAGTATCAAAAGGTTTTCTTTGGGTTACTGCTGATTACCATAAGAATACATGCAAATTTTAAGTCACTATAATTTTTCAAAAAACCCGTGAATTGATTTAAAATTTTGCAGGTAGCTTTTTAATAGTAATAGGAATCTATAATAACAAATTCAACATGCTGCCATTGTTTAAGTGTATGGCCTATACATCCTTAATCGCATATCCGACTGCAAGAGTATACGTTTCCTGGGAAATCGACAAAAACGTTTGACAACGGGTAGTTGTACTTGGTGCACCGCAGGAGTCTGGCCACTCGGGACGCATTGCCCCGCGTGCGCTCGACGTCGGCTGACACGAGCGATACGTCTGCTTATTAAACGCAGTCACCGTGCTCCTCGTGTCTCACCGATTACTCGTTGGCTAAGTATACGCGAGCACGGTGCGTCGTATCGCGTGGATGAAAGTCTGGATATCGTCTCGGCGTGTAAATACACGCGTCATTCGTTCCATTGTGTCTGTGCCCCATTTTCCTTCCGTTCGTCTCTCCGACTACCTACGGACGTTTTCCCCCTACAGTTTTAACGAGTTAAATCCTTCATGGAGGATCAATAGCTCGAGATTCCGGTAAAACCATTAGGGAAATTAATATGGAAACAGTTTCGCTGCGAAAGAGGAAAGAGTACGCCGTCGTTGCACGATTGGAAACCGAGAAACCAGGGGAGGTTCATCAATCGCGTTCTGAGATTTTACCTGAGAACGATTAACGAAGGAGCAAACGAAAGAGTTAAGAGAGAGAAAGAGACTCTAGTAGCATAACATATTTAGTCTCGTCCTCGAGACCGTTGACACGTCCCTCGATCGGTTCGTTCAATATTTAACCGACGACCAACTGCGCTCGCCACTCGAAACCACCCCTGTCTAAACTTCAATTCAAAAGGTTTCGACGATTCGCTCACCCTGCGCGTCATCGACCGCTCTCACGTTCGTTACCGTGAATCCCGAATGCAAATTTATTGTCGCACGCACACGCCTGTGCGTACCTATTCCGAGTTCACACGCGTTTCACGAGCTTCTCCGTCCGTCTGCTGGTGTCACCCTGCCCTGTCCTATGCTCGTCTCGCTCGGTTCCGTCGCTCCTTTCTCGTTCCTTCCTCGGAACTCGCGTGAGTGCGCGTACAGAGAAATGCGGGATCGATAGGGTGGCGGCGGAGGGTGCGGAACCACCCTAGCGCGCGATTTCGTGACTCATAATGCACACTTGTTCCCGGCGGCCCGCAGCCTTTCGTCTCACACCGTTCCTCCCTGTTCAACCTATTTTTGTAACGTTTCCTCCCGTCGCCGCGTCGGTGTTTCGTTTTTTCGGTCGTGACGCGTCACGTACGCGTCCGGGTCGGCCCATCGATTTTCCACGGTGACTCGTCTTCCACGGTTTTCCCGCCTTGAACAACGCTTTCCCGCTGTCGCCCTCGTCGGATTAATTAACGCCGGCCAGCTCTCGGAAACGTTCCCGGCTACTCTTCTCTTCCTTGGCTCTCGTAGAACCGTGTATTTTCAGCGACCCTTGGCTGCGAGACGAGAAGAAAATTTTACTCGGTCGAACCTCGGTGTCTACCGCTCGAAGGGACGATGATCTGTCCTCGCGCCTCTCTCGAACAGTTTCTCAATTAGATTCGCGTTTACGTACGTATATACATACGTGTATATTTAAAAGAAGGTGACGATCGTCTCGTCACGGGCTATTAATTGCGGTAGAGGCTCGAGCCAATATTATCTACGACGATGAACAGTTAAACGCATACCGGACATCGAGTTTGAAACGAGAAAAGCGTGACTTATTCCATTGCCACGGGTACGTTTGTACGCGGCGACCCGATGCGAGTCGGTCGCGTCGCGTTCCGAATACCGGGAACCAGTTTCAAGAGTCGAAACTCGGCCCGGCAGCGAGAAGGAAGTAGCAGATAATACGTGTACACGTACGTACCACGGCTGGCGGCAGGTGGTGGTCCGACAAAGGTACCTGCCGTACGCGTGTATAATGGAGAGGGCCGAACTTGTCTCCAGGGGACGAGCAGACCGACCCGAATGCGTAGTCTACGAGCGGCAAGGTTGCGAGCGCACCTCTTTGAAAAAGGTCGAGCCCGAGGGTGAGTCACGGGGGCGGCGGCGGCGGCGGTGCGCGTTTTCCATCTATCGACCTGCGGCACAGAAAACCCCGGGATTGGTCGCGGGGAAACTCGACGACCGTGCGTATATACGTCCGCCGTGGGGGGTTTTGCTCGCGAAATCGATTCCGGATACATAATGGACTATAATTTCATTTGCGTCCTACCGGTCGGTGATCCAACAGTTTCGACTACGACGGCCGACCGTCCTCGATCGTCAGAGCTCAGACGTTGCAACGATGCGTCGTACGTACAGTAGAACGTCCAAAATCTTCCGTATCGACGAACTGAGATGTTTATAAAAAATGATGTAGCATTATTTTTTTGTTACTGTTAATTTTTGTTCCGTTGACGTATTGAGAGTGAACACAGATCGTGTTCAACGATTGATTTTGAATATGCAACTTCCGATTTAGGCGCATTTTTAAGTAGGCGTCCGCCTTCTCCCTGGAAGGACCACAGTTCCACTTTGCGTTTGGAAAGAGTCCTTCGAAATGAAAATCGAAAGACGTTTCTGTCGACAGCGGTTTTTCATGTTTTATTTTTATCGATGCGAACGCGATTAGACGTGAAAACGTTCAGTGCACAACGAAATCCGACCCGTATGAAATAACATTTTTGCGTGGGAACCGGACTCGGTCCGGAGAAACCGTTCCACGATCTCAACGTTTTGCGTGTCCAGTTTTTAATATCGATATACCCGTTCCTTGCCGTGTTTCGTATCCTGTTCCGAACGTCGAGCAAATCGTTTCCGTTCGACCGTTTTACGCAACGTCCGTGTTTTCACTCCGACGAACGAGACTGGCCCAATGATTAGGTCTAGTCGGTGTCCAAAGCGAAGCGAAAATCGGATCGCTCGACGCGCAGGTACAGAACCAGATGCTATTTTCCAGTGGGAAAACGTCAAGTTATTTCATCTCTATCTATTTATTCGCGACGATTGACTCGCGTGATACGCGGTTTTCAATTTGGGAACCGAACCGTTCCGAACGAGTCCACCGGAGGAAATTGACCATCCTTCCCGGTAGGCTCGGTCGCGGATCATACGCAGATCCGTTGGCACCGCGTTCGTATCGACTTCGACGCGTATCTGATTTAGACGTGCGATCGGTGCCAGGCACAGTATCGTATCACTCGTCGCACGTATCGTTCCTCGGGCAAGTATCATGTTATGCTCGGTACGACCGTCTTCGCCGCCGTTATTCCCGTTTACGACGACGAAACGAGGTTGCCGGGAATCGATATCGCAAAATCTTCGCCTCTTCCCTCGCGACTCCGGCCTGCAACCGCTCATCCGTCTGACCATAGACGCGCGTCGGGACGTGTCGTAACTGACACAAATTGGACGGTCACGTGCCTAACAGTAGCAATGGTCGGTAGTAAGTACGTCTGCTCGAAGCCTTCGATCGTCTCAAAACCCCATTTGCACGGAAGACCGAAAAGCAACGGGAACGACTAATCCTATATCGCTCCAAACTGGATGGACGGCTGAACTCTCGTTGCGATTCTCACGTACGTACTCGCGCGAGTTTGTTCGATTCCAAAGAAATCTTATCGAACGACGTCTTATCGCGATTTCCGTCGCGTCGCATCGCGTTCGCTGGACAACGACAGATTCGTGGTCACTTCGAGGCGGACCCCCTGAAAGACGAAAACGCCGGTGCAGGCAAACGGTGCGTGGCCCTTGAACGGCACCGCTCGCTGGAAATGAAAGTAACGCGATTCGAATGCCAGAGTATAAGTAGACCCGATCAGGCATCCGTCGCGTTCTTTTCCACTCTCTTTCTCTGAACACGATCCGAGTAAATGGAGCTCGATCTGTCCTTAAGCCGGCTACTGACGCCAACGGCGAGGCACGATCGTCCTTGAACGATGAAACTTCTATTCCACGACTCCGACTGGGCGAACGTCGTTTTCTTCCATCGTCTCGAGGCCTTGAACGATCGTCGTGTATATTCAGGCGCGAGAGCCGTGACGACGCATGGACCTTTCAGTCAGCTGCGTATGAAAAGCCGCCTTTCGGCTTCTTCAGTTAGAATTTTCTGAACGTTCGCAGGGTAAACGAGAAAACTGGTACGTTTGGACGAAAGTGGTCGGTGGACACGCTGAACGCGAGTGCGTCCGTCGCGGTCGACGACTGAGAGAACCTCTTGGCACACCGTGCACGGGTGCCGCCCTTCTCGGGACAATGAAGCATTTCGCAAGTTCGTACGCGGTAACCGGCAGAAAGATCTCCGGTCGTTTAGCGGCACGGCACGAAAAGTGAAACTGGACTCTGTTCACCGTTGCCGCGACCCGCGCTCGCACCTTCGACCGGTCGGGTCAGGGACAGACGTAATCGTTTTCTGCGTTCGTAGAATAATTGCGTCTGTGAGAACTGCGCCGTCGGGCAGTCGCGGAATCGCTATCCGCTCTTCCTCGCGGCGACGAATTTTCATTCACGTCTTGGCCTGGTCCGGTGAATGGAACGGAGCGCGTCCGTGTTGCACGTGTATGTGACACAGACGTGCGCGGGACGTGATCGATGGAAGAAATGTTAACGAGCTCCTACATAAACTCGAGCGCGCTCTGACCGCGTCTGTCGATGCAGGGGTACATCGAGGGGGTCGTCCGTGTACACGAGCACCCCGTGTATCACGCGTTGCAACTCCGACCGGAAGAGAGCGGCGTAAACCTTGGGCGGTCGTTTCCATCAGAGGCTCTGGACAGGTGAACACTTTCGATGACTTTAGAACTTCCGACTGTCACAGTGACTGGACCGTGTCTTTAGCCTTTGAGCATCAATAGCTAAATGGCAAGTAAGGAAGTTCGTAGGCTCGTTAGCGATCTGAGAGGACTGAATCCCGATTTACACACTTGCTCCTCCTCATTTATTGATCATCTCGCAGGATCGTTCGGGTGACCCCGATCTTGTGTATCGAGTTCTACAATTGCCATGTCGTTTTTCGATTCATTCATTTATTTATTTATTTCACGGGTCTGAAACGATTTATGAAACGTGACAGTGATACAGAGCAGAATAGTCGAAGCTAACCAGTGTAAGTGGTTGCTAAGTGTATAAAAGGCAGATATGTATAAAAGATAGATGTAGTAAGTATAAAGGTACGTTGCACGATATCATACAGGCTGCGATATAAAATGCATACGAAGCTTCGTTCTTACGACTTCGCTGGAATCGTTAAATGTGTCAAACAAGTATCGGCTTTCGAAATAGCCCTGTTAACGACATTCGAGTAATCGAATCGAGAGGTGAATCAGTCAGGACAGACAGGTGCTGTTTGGTTTAAGAGAGCGCGAGGAGGTATTGAGCTTGATTTGCTCTAAAAGAGTATATTTGCAAGAAAGAGTTTAATTTAAGAGTTCACTCATTTTTACGACACTTGACCGCATCGGATTCGGCACCCTTGTCGATGAATCCACGACCGAGACACGCTTATTTACTCGGTCCTTGTTTTTTTTTTGCAGGACCAGTACGAGAATCTGTCCCTGCACACGCAAAAGGGGATAGAGTTCCTCGAAAGGTATGGCCACTTTATTCGTGACCGATGCGCCATCGAGGTGGAATATGCCGCTAAACTCAGGTAAGAAATCCTAGCTGGAACCGTGAATCTCTCTTTAATTTTTCACCGCTTTCTCGTAACGATCGGTGGATTCGTGGTCGCCGGCCGGCCAGCAATCCTCGGGGAGCACGCCTCCTCTTTTGTACATAAATTAACGAAGGGTGTAGTGTCCGAGGTTAACGATTTCAATGGGACATCCTGTATAACGAGCGTGCCTCGTGTACCCCACGAGTTCAGGGACACAGAAGACGTAGCCTGTATTATTGCATTAAAGGGACCCCTTGTTTATTCCGTGAATGCCGTCTACTGTTGCACACGTTTTGTCCTAACGGGTGTCTCGGAACTATAAAGTCGGAACGTCGTTCCGTCGTTCGAGCGAAAATTTTCTGCTCCAAGATCATCCGTCACGTTTTGCCTCGTCGACGATTCAGCTACTCTCGATCACGACTTCTTCCGTGCTCGTCGATCCGAGTTCGATCGTCGCACACTCACGTACCTGGTCATCTCTGTCGCCCTGAATCGGTTGGCGTACGGCAAGCCTAGAGAATGAATCCGCGTGCTCGTCACACGTCCGTCGATCCCGGGCACGTACGTTCCGCTGCATATAAATTATCACCGACACGTTCTACGCTTTAATGCGCAGTAATTTCTACGATACATGCTCGTGTTATTCGTACGAGTCGAGTACCGTTTTACCACGTGGCAATTTCCTTCGATGCACCGTTCGTTTTCGTTCGAAAGCATTCCGAGCCGGACGCACCACGACGACGTTGCGAGTATACTGTACGTGTGCTCTGAAAATCTAGCTCGCTTAATTATCTCGAGCTCGTCGAGCGATGCTCCACTCGGTTTTTAGTAAATCGTAATTAAAAGATTGCAGATTCGACGCGGTCGACGCAAGAGTATCTAACGATTGTAACTGGGCATATATATAAACAGCATGGATCAGTATAAAGAAACGCGGACTCGTAGAAAGAAAATACTGCGGCTTTCCTATTTTTCGATCTGTAACCCAGACCTAGAAAGAGGAATTCAGACGGGCTCGGAAATAGCGTTTCCAATCTGACACGCGCACGGTCACTCACTCGCTTCCACTTCGGGCTGCGGTTTACGGCTCGAATTTCTCGATATTTTAGAAATCGCCGTCGCCGGTTTTCACGCGCCGCTTTTCCGGTTTCGTGGCACGTTCGGCCGGCTCGACGAACCGTACGGTCGATCTGGTATCAAGGACGCGTCGACTTCCGGACGATAACGCGTTTAGTAGCCCGGCACACATTTATCAGCCGGCGCGTTCAAGTTAGAATTACTCGGCCCAACGAATTCCCTAAACGCGATCTCCGCGTGGAATTAGAAAAAGTCGTCGGTACAGACTGTGGATGTTTACGCAAAATAAATCATTTACGAGACGCACGTGCGTTTGCAGCTTACAGCATTTACTACATGGAGGAAGGATGCCGTGCGAAAAAGTGTAGACGACGGTGAGAGAGAGAGAGAGAGAGAGAGAGAGCAATAATTTGGATACTCTCTCTCTCTCTCTCTCTCTCTCTAACGGTAGAGACGCAGACGTGTCAACCGAGAGAGAAGGACAGTACTCAAACTACTTTCTCTCTCTCTCTCTCTCTCACCGTCATCTACACTGTCACCGTAAGCCTGCTTCCTCCATGTAGTATATGCTCTAAGATTTACCCCGTTCGAGGTTTTTCCGTCTTGCAATATCTTCTCGGATGAATCACGGAGAATTTATTTTCCTTGTTAGGATCTTGAGATCGTCGCGGCTTCTTGGGATTCGGCCGGTGCATCGGTAATCTTGTTTCGTTCTTGATTGCAGACGTCTCGTGAAGAGTTATCAACCGAAGAAGAAGGAGGAGGAAGATTATCAGTGAGTATGAGCCAACTCGGAGATGTAATACCGGATCCACGGTCCGTAGTAATGTTGCACACGACGCGAGCGATACTTCAAAATAATTCCTGTCTCGAATTTTGAAGTACGCTTCACTGCCGCGCGCCTACCTCGCTTTCGTTTCTAAATTACGTCTACTCGACGACCCGTTAAAAGACCTGTTCTCCGGATTTTACTTTTCCTCCGAGGCGATTCCGTAGCTGGCAACGCGCCCAGCCCGTATACTCGCGATCTTCGCCATTTATTTCCCGAATCGTCTCAGCTTCAATTCAATTTCAAACGAATCACCCTCTACGATCGTACGATAATTCGTAACGTTTAATCGGTTCGAACGTTCCTCAGTAATTCGATCTGCAGGTAAACCGGGTTACTCGGAACAGAAACAAGTACTCTGTACGTGACGAGACGGAAAATAGCTAATCTCTTGTCGGGGGGTCGCGTGGGTGGTTCGTTTGGTACGTTCAGCAACAGTGACTGACTCGAATCGCGCCTACGGGCCTCTCTGTTCTCGTGCGTCACGTTCGTTTACTTGAACCCTGGGACGGCACCGTCCGACTCTCTCGAGCGTAGGGTGATAGACGATCCGAAAATAAAATCGACGTGTTCACGTTTCCTGCGACGAATCGAGTATTGGAACTTCGACTGGCTGCAGGTACAGTCCGTGTCGGGCGTTCAAACTGGAGCTGAACGAGGTGAACGATCAGGCAGGGCAACGGGAGGTGATCGCTGAGAACCTCCAGGCGAACGTGTTGAGGGAATTGAACATCCTCGTGAAGGACTTCAAAGAGGATCGTAAGAAGCACCTCCAAGAAGGCGCGCGATTAATGGCCAACTTGACCGGTCAGATCGGGAATCTGGAGCGCGCCAGGAAGGCGTACGAGAAAGCCTTCCGCGAGGCGGAAAGAGCGGTCGAGAATTATCAGAGAGCCGATGCCGATCTGAATCTGTCGAGGGCGGAAGTAAGTGAACGGATTTTCATCTACGCGCGTTTTCATCTTTTTATCGGACGATTAGACGAAGCGTGATACCGCACGAGGCGTCCGGCCTCGGGAACGAAGCGACGTCTCACGCGGACCAACTTAATATTCTGACCAGGTCGAGAAGCAGAGGATGAACATGACTCTGAAGACGCAGCAGAGCGAGGAGGCTAAGACCGAGTACGCGAATCAGTTACAGAAGACGAACGACATGCAGACGCTGCATTATCACACGGCCATGCCGGAGGTGTTTCAACACCTCCAGGTACGTTCGATCTTCGGAGTTCGCGGAGTTCCGAATTTTCATCTTGAACCCCCTACGCGTTCTGTTGCAGGAACTCGACGAGAAGAGAATTAAGAATATGCGAAACTACATGCTGAAGTCCGTGGAGATAGAGCGAGCGGTGGCGCCGATAATCGCTCAGTGCTTAGACGGTATCGAAAAAGCTGCGAACGAGATCAACGAGAAGCAAGACACGTTGTTGGTGATCGAACGTTACAAAAGCGGGTTCCAACCGCCGGGCGACTTCCCGTTCGAGGACCTCTCGGTGGCTAAAACGTACGACAGCAATAGTCAGTTGTCGCAGCCAGTGATGCAACCGATACACAATCACCTGACCGTGAAAGGAACCGTCTCCGGTGGTAAAATCAAGAAGAGGGTCGGCCTCTTCGGCATATTCAGTAGCAATAAGGTAAATGTCGTTCGCGTACGTCCATTCCTCGCCGTAGTTGTTATCTATGTTCGGAAATACGTGATATGAATCAAGTATTTGTTCACGTTTTTGTCTCTCCAAGAGTGCAAGAATACCAAAAGTAAGAGCAATGTTACAGTTATACGCACGATAGGTCCTTTCGTCCAAACGTTATTTTCGAATGCGCATCAGTGAGCCTGTAGTATGCAACGTTCTTCTCTGTTTCTCAGCACGGTATCGTTTAGAACATTTTCATTTCGTTGTTCGATCAGATACCATTGGTATAATTCGTGTTAGCAACGCGAAGTAACCGTCGCCGAGCAAGCATAACTCATCTTTCTTCTGTAATTTTTATTAATTTGGTGGATGGTTCGGTCTGCCTGTGGTCTCTTGTTTCCAATCGACCGTGGACTATGAATTTGGATACTGTTGTACTTAGTAAGTACGTGATTACGAATCGCTTGTTCGCCTGCGCACTGTGTAACATCAGCATTTTGTTTCGCATCGAAAACGCGTTTTAGTCGTTTACGTGTCGCCTTGTTAGATTCTGTGTCTCGTCGAGTACAAACTCAGGCGGCGTGTGTTCGAAAGTAAACGTAAACGCGTTTCGCGTATTGACGAAACTGAGTGCTTCTTTGCTGAGTTTTTACTTGACGCGTCACCGCTTCAGTATAATTTTTCTCCTACGATCCTATTCGCTGAATGATACGCTTTTGGAATTTGTTTCATGCGAACGACAGAAGTTGATCGAGGTGGGCATAGCTTTGAAGGTCTGTCTATCTCTTTACGGTCGTCATTGTCTTTCGTACGACAGTCCTCGCATAAAGAGTCCCGCTGATACGAAAATACAGTACAAGTCACAATTGCGTGTTAACGTACATATGTGTATACGATATATATTTTTTGTTGTTGTTATTTCAATTCACGTGACATGATCAATGAGCGGAAAACATTTGTTCGTTAACTCCCGATCGGCAATGTAGATCTAACTCTACCGTCACATCTACGATAAACATTTGCTTCTTTCTGTTTTCTTTCCCATCGTACTCCATTAAACGTTCTAGCGAGACTCGCGTGTACTCAACTTGGATACTCAAAACGGAATGTTCGTAGAACAATATGCCTGGATACGGGGACGGCGCGAAGGAGGACTGCAGCGATCTGCCACCTAATCAACGGAAGAAGAGGCTGCAACAGAGGCTGGACGAGATCCAGGCGAAGATCCAACAGGAGACCGCGGCGAGAGACGGTCTGATGAAGATGAAGGGCGTGTACGAGCAGAATCCGGCGTTGGGAGATCCGATGAGCATAGAAGGGCAATTGAATCAATCGAGCAACAAGCTGGATAAACTCGGCGCCGAACTGGCAAAGTTCCAAGGTTACCTCGAAGATGCCATGCGCGCCGGCGTCAGTCTGTCCAGGTGACCTTGCACGAAATACGTCGCAGCTGATACGTCGGCAATGTTCACCTCGTGGTACCAAATCGTCCGTTTGACAAAATTTCAGTCCCAGTCAAGCGCCGCGAAAACCGACCAGCAACGGGTCCGCGACGCGACCGCTCAGTTCGAGGAGATCCAGTCATTCGGGAGGCGAGGAGAGCCTGTCGAGATCGGCCTCCGACTCGAGCGTGAGCAATACGAACGCGAGTCAACCGACGCACAAGAAAAGCGCTCCGGGTACGCCGCAGCCGACCCACGGGTGAGTTTCGACGAGCTACACGCATCTCAGAACTCAACGATATTTACACGACACCACAGACACAGTTACAAGTGTATCGGGATCTAACAGAGAGAGAGAGAGAGAGAGAGAGAGAAAGATTTAACTTTTCTATCAAACGAAAGAGTCGAGTGAATGAAAGAGTCGTTCTTACGATACGTGCATAGATCAGAATTTTTAACTAGACCAATTAGACACGCTTTTCGCTTTACGGTACTGATGCACAGTTCCACGAATAGCCCGGAATCTGGTATTGGGGAATCGAGGACGTCTCTTCCTGGCAGCGGGGGAGAAGAGTTCTACGTCGACGAAGTAGACGCTCAACCACCGTTGGGGACATGCAGGGCTCTCTACCCTTTCGATGGTGCGTCATTTGTTGATGCGTGTGACTTCGATCGGTGATTTATAAATGAAATATTCGTTTTCAGCGACCAGCGAAGGTTCTATACCGATGTACGACGGAGAAGAATTGTACATGATTGAGCTGGATCAAGGAGACGGGTGGACGCGGGTCCGTCGTATTTCCCAACCGATCGAGGGCTTCGTACCTACGTCGTACATAGAGTGTCATCTTTATAATACTTAGCCACTTCTCCTAGGACGTTGACAAGCAAAATTGCGATGTTGGCAAGTTTTGGTTGTTCGTGTTGTCAGTTCGATGCGGTACATCGAACTATCGAAGGTAATGATTCACGATATTATTGGACGTTCGAGGGTCGTGCGTTGGCTCAACGGCATCAGATTTCCTAATCTGTCTCGGTCGAATCGTGGGCCTAACTGACGCGCAGTGAACGATTTCAATTAATGGAAATCGATGCGTGTCAACGAGTTCTGGGAGAATTTCGTGATTCGTCGGAGACTCGGTCGCAATTACACCCAGCACACTTCCCTCCTTTCACCAATCGTGTCAACGAACGAGCAGGAACAAAGGGGAATCATCTTCTAAGATGACAGTTTATTGTATACAAAAAGAGCGGTCGAGAAGTTCAATACACTTAACGCTACGTAGGATGTTAAAATCGTACAATTGCTTAGGACGATATTACATCCAAACTGTTTCAAGAGCGGTCCTTTGACACGACCTTTTGACGTCTGCGAGGTATAGCACATTTTTCTAAGCGAAACGGCGAAAGCACCCTGATCAGTCGGACGGCTATGTGAACGTGCGCAAACCGGGCAATTCGCAATTTCGTTGAAAGTAAATGTTTTTGTCGCGTATTGTACAATGCGCAACGTGTGCTCCATCACAGATGGAAAAGCTCGATTACTTTTTTTTTCATCGACTCGGTTGTAAAGAAGGCAACTCACGAACGGATTCGTGCTATCTCTGCCGAAGTTCAAGAAACCGATCAGCTTTGTACATGTACATATAGTGATCTTCGTTTTACTTAAACGTGTGTTACGAAAAATGGGGAGGACACATCATCGTTCGTTGGTTTATAGTATATCGACGTCCGTTTCTTACTTTTGCCGATGATAGGCCGGTGACGTCGCTACTTTACAATTATTTATGAGTCATTTCTCTTCAATCATCACCGCGTAGGGTTCATCGGTCGACGATGTCGTCTCATTTTTCTTTCATCGAACGAAGAATAGGTGATTAGGTGGTGCTCTGTACAGCAAGTAGATTCGGCGAAATTGATCGGCCAAGTTTCGTTTCCGACATCGTCTGAATGCGAGTTTAGTTAGGACAATATATGTTTGTGTACATACGATGCAAGGGGTATGGGAGGGGCAGAACGAATTGAATAGTAACTGGATGCGTGAGTGCCAGGTTCGAAGCGTACCCTGCGAAGCGATCGATTTGTTTCCATTGTAGTTACGTGTCCGAAATGACGGCAGAAAAGTCTTTTTATTATATTTTCGTTTTTATATTTTTTATTTGAGGAAAGAGAACGCCTTACGTTTCGGCATCTTTGGAAGAACTGTCAGCTTCGCTGTTACAGAAGCCTAGATTCGTCCTAGATTCGAGTGCGATGTATCGAGAACGTGTAGCGGTATATATGCCTGCGTATCAAAAATGTATTTGTATATGTATATGTATATGTATATATATATATATATATGAAACTATAATCATTCATTAAAACGTAGCTTCGGTATATATGTACGTGTAAGATGCGCGAGTTAAAGATCGGTCGTCCCTCTGGTTCGTCGCAGCGTGTTGCTAGGTCGGTCGCTGTAATTTTCTTAAATCCCTCTCGCGATGTTTCGTCATAAGTTTCGCTACGATTTCGCAAGAGTTCTGTCTCTTCGTCTTCTTAATTTATCTTTGGCCGCGGGAAGATGCAGTGAGGAATTTTACAGGATTCGCGAGTGTGCAGACGACAGTATTTTTACGCGACACGTACTTTTCGCTCGAACGCTGATCGTTTGATAGGCTGTATCACTTTGTGAAAGTGAGAAGAGAGAATGGTTAGATAAGTTTAGAGACAGGGACGAAGGAAGGAAAAGAATCGAGATCCGTATGTCTACCTTAATTCTTAATATTAAACTGCGTCCATTCTATGTATATTTTGTGATTTTATATCAATGAACAAGTATTGTAGATAATTAACTCCGTGACTCATTATACGTTTAATTATTATTATTATTATCATTATTATTATTATCATTATTATTATTATTAATATCGAAGAAATATAGCTACTAAACTAATACTACGTGGTCGAGCGTGCTTTATCCCGGCGTTCTTTCCATTCGTCGAAAGGAGAGGAAGTTCGAGGAAACGAACGAGTAAAATGTGTTTCATTTAAGTGTATTGTAACTTTTTCGCGGACAATTGACTAGATCAGAAAATACAGAGTAAAATAAGTTCTGATACCTGTTGTGCAGATACGCAAAGCTATGTTACAGTCGATACATAATATACAACGTTTATATAAATTAAGTAGAATCGTGGCTGCAAAAATTTTTACAGCCCACGACACGACGCCATTCAAAGCCGAGGTAATAAAAATCGTGAATTCTTCTTACGTATCATAGTCGGTATACCTGATTTATACATTTAATTTCGTTTAGTTTCGTTTCGATGTTCTGTAAAACCAAAATACACGTTTGATCATGGCGAAAATCGTCAGCAACAGTCGATTGGCAGTCGTACAATTTCATTTTACGCAACATGTCAAGTCCACGCATAAAAAATAATAGAATATATCGTCTTAAACGTACGGGGTACTCATTCGGAGTTAGTAAAAATACGATAGTAAATTGAATCGGCAGCTCGCAAATGTTACGCGTAACATGGATCACAGCAATCGCACGGGCAAACGTGCGAGCAGCGAGTGAGTAAATTCTAATAGAAAAAAAAGAGAAAAGAAAAATTCACACGGTACGAAATGAGAATAAAAGTGACGAATTGATCAGTTTTCACGAGATCAATGAAAAAAGGTTCCAGGTACTCAGCGAGTTTGTCCTTAAGTACGATAGAGAGGAACGTCGAGCGAGAGAAGTTCCGTCCTCCGATGATTTTTTCGTCACTCACGCTTATCGCCAGCTACCTGATGTCAGTCAGTCGGATGCTCTTTTTGTCACTGTACGCAGTACCCGCTCTTGTTGCGAGTCTCCGAACACAATCTCAGTCAATGATAATGGAAGCAAACTATACGTCCGCGTTGGACAGGCTCTCGTTTACCACGAGCGCACCTCAAACAGTGAGATCGTCCCACTCTTCGACTTGCCTCGGCGTGAGTTCGATTTTAATCCGAGTCAGAGTGCCGAGGAGGTCGTGTATCCTGGCCGTTAGGGGATTGGCTTGAAGATCGATGAATTCCAACGCGGGTGCGTGCCTAAGTCTTTCGACATCCACGTCTAAACAGAACGAAAGCATCGAGATCGTGATACCGATGGCTGGACCGTCCGATCGTATCTTGTGCAACGCTGACGGGCAATGCTTACCAATGATCGAATTGTTGTTGGCAAGGAGCCGTTTGAGTTGCGGTATCCGACACGCAACAGGTGGTAAGGCGATGAAAGTGTTGTGAGAAATGTCCAACCTCTCCAAGGCTTGCAATTCGGCCAGTTCTTCCGGTAGCTTGCTCATCTGATTGTGACTCAAGTTCAGTTCTGAAAACGATCACACGCTCGAATTTTTTACCTACGTGACAACTTGGACGAGAAAAATATATCTGTTGACTCACCAGTGATCAATGAGAACTTAACGGCAAATTTCGGTGGAATTTTAGTTATCACGTTTCCTGACAGGTTACATCTCTTTAGTTCTGTGTGCCGCATCAAATGATAGACCGCGTCAGGTACCTGCATCAATTGACACCCTGACAGGTCTGCAAGAACGTTACACGATCAATTTGACAAGGCGTGTCGAACTCTGCATCGAAGTAACATTACGACACGCTGCCGTGTGTAAAACGTGAGCGACGTTAAAAATAAGTAGTACACGTGTCACAGTGATCGTTACAACCGGGGCTCGAAGGTACTGTGTTCTTGACGGATCAGCTGTGGAAGTAGGTCAGTGTTTCGCGACGACATTTTCTAAGTACCGATTCCGGATCTCGAGATTACTGTACATCGACTTCGATTAAAATTGGAAAATTCTAACGGAAACGCAAGAGAACCAAAGAACGTGTACACTCATTTGTAAAACCCGCGATGCAGCAGCCACGGAAACTAGGTCACGAACTAAATTAAAGTAATCACGTCAGTAACGGTAGATCGAAACGAAGCAGACGTAAATTTGAACGAAAATGAAGACTTGTACGGCTCGACGAAATTACTTTTCGGGTAGTTCACGAAAATTAATTTACCTAGATCGTTAGTTTCTTGCGCGTCTTCGCAGCGTAACACCACCCGCGTGACGGCGTTCGCCATCTTCCTCGGGTACACACGTTCACTAAATCCGACTAGTACGCGACAAATGTTCGACCACGAAGTTTCGCCACCGCACCTAAGTAACTGCGAAACATTTATTTTCGACGGAATTCAGAAATAAACGGCACTAGCTTCGATGGCCTTGACACTCGTTATACTTTTGGAAACGCACTACTTTCGTAAAACTACGCTTAGGCGAATAATTTCGACGCGTTCGATGCATTGTTCTACTTTCGATCGTCGCTTCTCTCAACGATCCGCCCATTTTATTCGATCTTAGCTCGAATCTTGAGGAATGGATCATGCAGTTTACAAATATTGTGACAGGGCGAAAGTAGATGCTACTCGTTCGTACATACATCGAATACCGCGCTACGCGTTTCCGCTGCCATCTTTCCTGCGCATGCGCGACCCGCCATCTTCCTCGTGATTCCCTCTAAATTCCAGTGAATCAACGTTCGTGTAACCGTTTTTCTTTAAAAGTGTCCGTTCGTGACTAACAGCGACTGATTCGAATCCCCGAAGGAAAGCCTCCAACAACAGTAAGTTATTCGCTGTGACTTCTTCCTTTGCCAGGTAAGTGGTTGCCTTAATATTCTGACAAATTACGACCGTAAGTAACTACCGACACTATCCTACGTTCTTTTACCTCACCCATCGTTTCGCTAGTTTTATTACATTATGCATTGAATCTGAATCGTATCGTGATATTGTCAACCGAATAAACTAGCGAATAGCTTTATTGTTCGTATCGACATTGATAGCTCTTCGCTGTAACCCGGTGAACGGCTTTGGTAACGAACGGTAAAGAACGGTAAGGTTTCGCTCCTGTACGTATTGACACCTGGATTCGTGCGTTTCTGCGCAGCATGTTAACCCGTAGCCCTGTGAAAACGTAGCACTGTTCGTGTTTCTCACGAAATAACAAATGATCCCTTGTTCCCGAACGAAGATCGAAAATTCTTTCTCTCAACTGCATTTATCATACGAATTCAAAATAGTTTCATGGATAGTTCGCCCGGCACCCTGTCTCGAGTACATGTGGATGAGGAAGGATCAGGAAGAAAAGAGACGTACCTCGCGCGGCATTCCGAGCGCGCGCGTTTATTTTGTCAAGGCTCGGTAGCAGATCACTATTCCGAGATCGACCTTTCGCGCACGCAGATGCCACCAAAACGTGCAAAAGATCTTTTCCATCGATGCACCGATGACTCACCGTCGACGCGTTACGTCGTATAATAATTCGACTGCGAACATTCAAACAAACATTCGTCCCGCGCGGACCGTAAAATTTTCGCTTTGTGCCCGCGTGCTGTTAACGTTGTACGAACCCTTACGTAAAAACAATGATCCTTCACGAAAAATGAGTGCTCGCAACGATGCGAGAGCCTGAGGAACAAAGACCGGATACGGGAGTTGTGCAATGTTATGTTTATCCAACCAATTATCTATGCTAAAACATTGAGCATTTCACTTTTCATTCGAGCTAATGCGCGAGCCTCGACTGCGCCGCGTACTGCCACCTGTTACGTGTGGCTCTTTAGTAAACGCGTGCCACCGATCACGCCGCTGTCATGAAACTGTGTACTTGCGCGTCGTATTCTTCCACAAATGTATAAAATCTGTAATCTATTCGTTATACGTGTAGAGGAGCACGGGTGCAGGCGTCTAGTCTAGTAGCTAGCGAGTGCCTCTCGCTCTCGTTTTCTCCGCTTCGAGACTTTCGCTGGTTACCGATTAGAAATCTGCCGTTTGCATTTGACTGCCCGGTGAACGCGGTGCTCGCGACGCGAAGTAAAAAACGGTCAGAGTCATTGGGAAGATTCCGAGAAAAAGTCGAAGTTGAACGCGGATTCGATGTATTTACAAACAAATTGCACACGCGGAAAGTATGGGCTGCGTGTGACGCGTGAACGCTTCGTATAAAAATACGCTGTCGAAGTTGGAGAAGCCGAAGTTGGAAGAAACGACATTGAGGAGGAAGGCCTCGAATTTGTCCGGGTGTGCGGATAAGGCGAGGACTGCGAGACCCGTTCTTTCTTCCAGCTTGAACGAGGAAACTAGTCTCGCGATCTACGCGGTGATCCGAGAGTAAATTTCGAAGCAGGACTCGAACGAAACTCGATTAACTGCGAGATAACTGGAATTTCGTAAGGATCGTTTTTCCCGTTGTAAAACGCAGCGATGACAGGCGGCGTGCTCGATTTAGTCGAGTCGGCTCGGTCGAATCGAGGCCGGCCAGAAACATCTATCGAGTTGCCAATTTTATTGGCCCTTCGGCCGTACGAATCCTAAGGTCGCTAAACGAGACGCGTTCGTCGACTTTCGACGTCGACGAAATAGTCGTCAGACCGCGAATCTCGTGTCCGAGTCCCGCGGAGATCAATGTGACAGTAACTTTTCATGAATATCTGACGACGTCGATAGGACCATAAAATCCCTTCTGTTAGCCGCGGGGAGTTACGCGAGAGTTTTAAGTCGATTTCACAATTTCGCACTCGTTAGCAATTTTCGATGCTCGTACGCGATAAAGATCCGTGAAATTATGTCGAGCAGCGCATCCACCGCCGCGAGTGAATTATACCGGTAGGGGGTCGGGCCACGCGTTACGAGCAGCGAACAACCGATGTCTATTAGGCTCGTACGAGGCTCACGATTTACCCGTTCCACCAATTATTCTACTAAATGTCCCTGGCATCGAGTTTTCTACGAACGCAGTCGTCATACTGCGGGTTTGGATACATTTATAGAACGATTGAACGCGCAGAAAGTATAAAGAACGCGGATCTATGTAAATCCGTGAAACGTGAAAACGGTGCGCGTATGTGAAGAACGTTCGAATAAAATTCTCAACCCGGGGGAAAGTATAATACACTTGAACGCGGAAAGATATCGTATCGTAGAAAGTATAAAACGCTGAGGAAACAATTACGTTTCGCTGAGTGATTCTATCTGGTTTACGGAATCGAGCGTTGCTAGTAGAAAATATTTCGCGTTATTTTTCGGTGCGATTTTTATCTGTTCGTTCTCTGGCAAATTAAAATGCTCGCCAGGTTTCGTTATAAAATCGACAATGACTAATGGTTAATTTTAACCGTGTCTTCGAACTTCGACGTTGTCGTCGAGGACGGTGGAAGAACGAACGGGTAATCGGTAGTCGATCTCTCGGCGACGGGTTTCACCTACCCAAATTGCAATTGTCCTGCGCCTCTTCGCACCGGGAAACTACCCTGATTATCGCCCGGCCCGCCAACTGCACGCAAACAGCCATGGCCACGTTCCTCTCGCCTTGCTCCTGAGAGATTTGTTGCATCTCGTCCCCATTGTACGCGGGTGGTCTCATCTTCGTTTCCTATTGCTCGTCGCGCGGAAGAAGAAAGATACGAATTTCGTACTCTTCACCGAACTCCCAAAATGTTGAGCGGCAACCAAGTACGCGCTGTAACGCGCTCTGCTTCGAAGTACGGACTCTGTCACATCAAGAACTCGTCATGTCCTTCGACGCACTCCTCGGCCAAACGTTTCCTGGTGAGACCGACGAATCTCCGTGCTCGTGTTCAGAGAAACGAAGGGGTCGGGTTTCGGAACATCGAGCGAGCGATCGCGGTTCGAACCAGATCGTTGCGTCCTCGATCTTTCACAAAGTCGCGAGATTCGCGCGATTTTCTGCGTTTCCCGCAGTGGAACAACTCTCGGAGAAGACGGCGATGGTATCGTAACGATTGCGTTTCAGTCGACGCTGCCTGCCACTGAACTACAGAACTGCACGCGGTGCTATTTAAGCTCTCGTTGCGACGTCTCCCACCAGAGATGCATCTCGAATCAGCTGACTACTTTGTTTCGACTCTCTCTCCCTCTCCCTCTCTCCGTCTTTGTTTCAAAACAACTGCAGGAGCCGGTGCACCTACGTGCACAGGTGCATTCGGCCCGCGACTCGTCCACGTTCGATCAGCACGGATCAGTTCCATGAACGCGCGCTTTCTGTCTTTAGGATTCGAATCGTCATGAAATCGTTGATCGATCGCTCAATTTAAAAAATGATATCAGTGTTTCTGTGAATGCGTCGAATCCGTCTGTCGCGAATTTGTCCGGTGTTCAATTTTCTGACCGTCATTGTTGTTTCAACGAGGAAAGGACGAGCGGATAGGGAGATCTTTCGGTTCGCGGCTTTTCCGCGTTGCGATTCTTTAATAGTCGAATCGCGTTGAACGCGCGGCATTGAGCCGGTTTCAGAAATAGGCAGATAGACGCAGCCACTCGAAGGTCTTTACGCGCGAGACTGCGAGACACAGAAGTTGCGCGTGCGATGGGACCAGGAAGAGGCCCGTTCCGAGCGTAAGAACTGGTGCGTAAGCTCTGGCAGAACGGAATGACTCGTCTGATCGCGTGTTTATCCAGATCGAACCTCGTTCGATTGCGGCTGCACTAGGAAGGAGGCACGTGCGTGTAACTTTGGAAAGTGACGGCACGTTTACGTGACTCACTACCGAGCTTCCTGCCTAACGTTCGATTCTACGATACGTAAGAATCGTGAAATTGCTGATCGATAGACCGCGGATTTCACGCAGTTGTTAACTTGACGCGTACGAAACGTCGTTTCGAATTCTGTCGTTTTGAAAAATCGTTTGTCCCGCGTTGGAAGGCTTGTACAGGTGACGTTTGATCACCCATGTACTCGTCGAGTAGAACAGAATGTACGCCGTAGGTCCGTCTCAGGGGCGGATTAAGCTAGGTACTAGCAGGGGCTGTAGCCCCGGGCTCCAACGTCCAATAAAAGCATAGTTTTTATTTATATTCACAAAATGATAATTTTTGACTGCCCTTAAATGGGCCCCATGTTCGTTTTAGTCCCGGAACTCGTGAATCATTAATTCACCACTGGTCCATTTCGTTTCGTTAACAAGAGAAACCATACTGACTCAGTTAAAGTTTCTCAGTTTACTGACGGTAAAATCCGTGATATCAGCAGGCGTAAGATCGACGATTTATCATCGTCTATGAAGATCGGGCGAGGGGATCCAAATGGCTCTGGTCCGTTTAACGTAATTTCAATCTTTCGACGTATTTTGACCTATCCGACGAAACGACATGTTTTCTATTGCCGAATACATGGGTGACGCGTGAACGATGCACATAAATGCATGTACGTATATGTTTGATCGCGTCGTTACATAAACGTGCGTCCGTCGGTGCAACACGCGTAAGGACTAGGAAGTGAGGCTCGAACGAAAAACGTTCTTTTCGAACATGGTTCGTGATTTCGCTCGTTTCCGGTCCGTTGCCGACGGTCTTTGTTCGCCCGTCTGTTCGCGAATTGCATATTCGCTAAAAGTATCGTATAAAACCGAGGTCGAAAATACGACGAACCGTTCGTTCGGCACGATGCCTACTGCGCCATCGCGAAACGGTCGTTATTGCCCGTCCAGACATTGCCGGTGAACTTTTCCAGTCGTTTTCTTCGTATTCCTTCGAAAACAGCACGATGCATCAGGAGCGTCGCGATCAAAATGCCACGCGCGAGCTCCGCTCGGCAATAAAACGTTCCGCACGCACCGGCTTCGCTCCGAGCCTCTTTCTCGAGAGAAACTTCCGTTCTGAGGAGGACGGTCTCGACGCGCTCGATACTTTCCTTCGATCAAACGACTTCGCGCAGGAAAATAAATACGAATCTCGTCTCTAGCGACGGACTGAGCTATCGTTATGCGGCTACTCCGAATTAATCGAGCACGCTGCTACTTTCTCTGGACCGAGGACTTTGCTCTCCACGGCTCTCCATTCATCGCAGAGTGCCCAACAGGGATGAAATGTTTGTACCATTCCTCGGTACGTTTGGCACGCGGCCAGTGGATACTGCGCGTGCATTTTACAGACGAGAATAGATTCGCGGGCCAAAATCCCCCATGACTTCTCTTCTTCTCTCGACGCATCGACTCTCTTGCGATGGATGAAAGCCGCACGTGTACCCGTCTTCTCTCTTTTCGCTTTCTCTATCTCTTACACTACTCTGACACTACTCTGACACGCGCGGAACTGCGCGTATCCAGTAGGGTACTAGAAAGATGTTCGCGGTTCTCCAGTCGCCAAACGGTCTACCACGAGCGCCGAAGGACGATCCTCGCGGCCGTCACGTGGAACGCGCGACAATTTTTGTCTACCCGCGAGCGTCATCGCCTCCGGTATAACCGGATGACTTTGCGTTTCCAAAATCGATGCGCAATCGTATATCCGGTGATCCGAGAATATCTAAATTTGAGCCAAACGTGATCTGGCAACCCGCGACAGAAAGAAACGTCGCGTTCCACGAATAATCGACGCAACAAACTTTCCGGCAACGCGCGAAAGAATCGCGCCAAGTTCGTTGATGTGCGATTCGCGGCCGAAAACACGAGATGACATATGCGCGCGGTCCGCGGAAAATTTCGTCTCGCCGGCTATTTTTTCCATCGTTGTCCCTCGGGTCGAACGTTGGCCCTACGAAACGTTTGGCTCCGGCGCCGATTCTTTGTGCGCCCGGTTACTGCGTCTCCATTTTTCGTGTATTTTCATGTTTACCGAGAATACGAGCGCGGTTCGAACGGGGACGCATGTGCGTATATCTCGTCGGAAAATAATGAATCGTTCGCGAAACATTGCTTCCGCCTGCGCCGTTGTCACGAGTATAAAACTGAAGACACGAGTGCAACGGAGTATCTTACACGTTCTAACGAACATTTTATTAACTTCATGTCCGCTTGTGTCTTCGATCATCGGTGAACATTCGTTTAACAATCTGTATTGTTCGCTCTGCTGTCTTACGTCCACTCTACATGTCAACGACGAATCGTGACGTCTTAAAGTCGCGAAACGCACATCGATACGTCGACGTTGGTGTTACATGGATGGAATTTGAGTATCGTACACTCACGTCGCTCGTCGCGATCGTGCATAAGTAATATACGCGTCGACGAATTCGACAAACCGGTTGGACAATTAATTCGTCGTAATTCGACCATAACGATCGCTAAAACGTGGTTCGAGTAAAAAAGAAGGAAGGAAAATGCTGTGTCGAACGTGTCTAATATCGACATCGAAGAGTGTAATATCCGTTTCACGAGTCTACCAAATCAAACGCCTAACTGTTCGTTGATTTCCAGATAAATTGTCAATCTCTCTTTCGTTACCCTAAAACGCCTTACAGCGATACTACTTGTCTAAGCGGTTGAAAATACCGTAAGCGTAAACGCATCTGGTATACGTTGTACTCTTCTCTACCAGAGCATAAATAGTTTGTAAATACGAGTCTTGATATTTGGTGTTTCCCGGTAAAATCTATCGAGGTATCACGATTACATTCGCGAGCATCCTCGAGTTCTATTAACGCGACGTTGTATACACCGGACGATCTAAAGAGAAAACTTGTACCTGCATTGATATATGCGCGCGATACGTACAGAGGCAGATCTCCGAATGAGATCGTTCGAGAAATTGGTCGGTCGGAGTTCGACCATCGACACGACTTGGTAACAGAGATTAGAGAACAGAGAGAAACAAGCATTTAGTCGATTAAGACTCCTCGCTGCTCCGAGATCGGTCCAACGCCTCTTGCGCGTGTTGCAAACCGGCGCAGTAATGTAAAAGTAAGACACTGAGCGCTTGCACCCGTAGATCGCTTTGGGCGGTCAGCTTGACACTGTCTCCGCTCTGTGACATCCCTAGTCTCGAGGTAGTTTCCGCGTCGAGCGCAGTCTTCAGTTTTCCTATCTGTAGAAAACGAATCGATCAAACGATCGCTGCACAGTTAATAGTTGTACGTAACGAGGTTCGAGTCTCACCATCTCGTTGATCTTCTCGACGCGTTCCTCTGGCTCCAAGTGTTTGTACAAAAACTTGCCGGTGTCTTTAGCCCTGGACATAAGACCGTCGTCCAACTCTCCGGCAAGCAGAGGTGCAGCCACGCTAGGCTCGGCACCCTCCAACAGATCGGAGCTTATGCCCAAGCCTCCGACCAACGAGTTCTAAATGTTTCAATAATTCGATCAGATTCGTTGGCACACGACATCTTTCGTTTAATGTTCGGTCGTTAAGCGTTGCCACTAAGCGAATAAGATGCACCTACCTCGGTTGGTTCGATAGTTAAAAATCTAAAGAAAACAACGCAACCAAAGCACCGGTTTATGCACTATGAGAGATTGTAGTTACACAGCGACGCGTCATACATGTAACAAGCGTGGCGACTTGAACGGTGGTGCATCCGCGCTGTTTGTTGCTCCAAACAACGATTAGTGCCATGAGCAGATAGAACGTCGTGCGACAGAGAATAGAGTAATAGAGAAAGCTTGTGAACAGTTGTATAACATTGCGCGAAGAAGTAAACGCGAAGCGGACATCGAGTGATCGAAAACTTTAGAGTTGCGATCAACGTCCCAGCGATCGTAAGCGTGTTTTTTTTTTTTTTGTTTGTTATAATGAAAAGGAGGAAGAAGAGGAATAGAGCAGAGAAGGCCTAAATTCTCGACTTGATCCGATCTCCGTCGACGGAACATTTTCAAAAGGAACGTCGCAACAAATAGACGCAACCATTGCGGAGGAAGCAATTTTCTAATCAGTATGATCCTTCTCCGTTCCAACTGAACAAATTTGTGTTAGTAAATTCTACCTTGCGGGATGCACAGGGACTTGGGGGAAGACTTCTAGACGCCAGGCCGGTACCGGAAGCTGGTGGGGCCAAGCAACTGGTACTTCCAGCCTTCTTCAGGCCCAACAGAGTGTTAGCTATACTAGCCTTCATGGCCATCATAGTCGCACCCTGATCAATCGACCAACGGATATCAGTTTTATTAATCGTCCTACTTCTGTCCGATCGTAAGAATTGATAAAGTAGAAACGTAAGGAGGGGGCAGATATCGAGAGAAGCTTTCAGTGGGCTCGGTCAAGACAAAAAGCAAATCGTCTATTCGGTTACGATGTCGTCGAGTCGGAATACTCGAATACTGAACATTAGAAGCAAGGTCAAGGTGCAAACCTACAAAAAACCTTCACCTCCCTATTATGCAAATGATCATTTTTATTGCCAACAATAGAGTGAATCACACTTAACAATTGTTTCGACGTTACGTACAAGTACGTTTCAAGTTCACACAATTGCACGGGGAAACTGCAATTATCATTGACTGCGTACTGTACAATCGGACGTGACTACACGTGTTAAAACGTAGACGTGCATAAATGGTAGTATTCCTTTCTCGAAAAGTCATTTTCACGGGAATCGAATAGTAAGGTGCCACCTTTTAAAATTAGTTCACAATTCGTTCTCAAAGTATAAGTTAAACACATATCTACGTGTGTTACACACGTGGCGAACTTGAAGGAACGTTAGTTTACGTCGGATTCTCTAACGGGGAGAAAGAAACGAACGAACCAATTGTCAACTACAGCATCGATCATTGCTGATAGAAATGCTGCGAGGAAATTTAGAGATCTCGGCAAGTTGGCAATATCCATTTTCGTTTGGTAAAAACTTTTACTACGTCTTGAGTACCTGCACGTTTTCTTCGCAACTGGTTAACGATATCTCTGGGCCCGATTCCCCGACAAGAGTAGTAGGCTCTATTTCGTCAGCTTCTAACGCCATCGCCGCTATACTCTCGGCCCCGCACGTTCCCGACGCTTGACATCGGACCTCGCATTTCTTGTGACACACCATCCCGCAGTCTCTACACTGCACCGCATCCTTCAGCCAGATCTGCGAAGTAGACGTATAAATTGTGATTACGAGTAGCACGCGGTACGCGGTGAAAGAGCAGCAATTCGCTGAGAGGGACCGGACCTTCTTCGAGCAGAAGTCGCAATGCGTGGCTCTATGAAAATGAGTTCTAATGAAATCGTGCATTTTTTTCTCGTTGATCTCCTCGCTCGAGGCCGGCGGTATTTTAGCGGTTTCCGTGTTCTCCTTCTTCCCTGAGTCACCGGCCATGTGACGACTCGGGTAATTAGACTCCCACACGTAAGACAATAAAATGTCACCGTAACAAAGCGTCGGATCGAATCCTGAATAGCCTTGTAATTTTGGATGGACTATCGCTAAAGAAGCTTTAAAGCAGAAAACGTAGGATCGATATAGACCGAGCGAAAAACGAAAGTACGAGAAACTGTATTCGATAGAAACGGTACGTACCGCTGTCGGGTGGTAACAGAGCATGACATTTGAGATAGTGACTGGTCGTGGAAGTGTAACACTGTGCCAGGATCAGCTTTATGGGAACGTTTATGTAACCTAGTAATTTCGCAGGAATTTCTCCTCCCCTCACGCGACCCCACACTCCTATGTTTAAGTACTGATGCTCCGAATCGATGTGAAAGATTCTGGTCTCTTCGAAAATGATCAGAGACGCGTACTCCTTCTCTTTCGTGGTATAATACAAGTCCGACACGTTCGTCACGTAGCTGTCGTCGTTGAAACAGAACTGCGAGCTACCGAACGTTATCGACTGACTCGAAGTAGTTGAAATTCTTCTGGAAGGCGTGGTGTCCGGCGTTTGAGCAGTATCGTCGGTGTGCGCACTGCTTTTTCGTCTCCTGAACAGTTTCGAACCGGTCTCCAGCTTGTCGGCAATTTCATTTTCAGAATCCTTCAAGTCCGAGAACTTGATCTGGCTCTCGAACTTGGCCTGGCTCTCGAGCTTCATCTGGCTCTCGAACTTGATCTTCCCGTCCTCGGTGTTTGGCGTGTCTCCTTTACTCGATCCAACGTCGGATTTCAACGTCTTCCTGTCCACGCCTCTCTCCGCCGACAGCTTTTCGCTCTCCGATTTCGTGCTAATTTGCTTGTCCAAGTCCGCCTTCGAATACTTCCTTTCGACCCGTATGATAAAACGTCTCTGCACAGCACTTTTTACAAATTTCGCTACCTGATTCATGTTAGACACCTTTTTACCGTCCACGGCTACTAGAACGTCCCCCTTCTTCATCTCGGCTATCGCCGCGGGACTCCCGGCTATTATAGTCTCGACCAGCACGCAGACATGACCTATCTCTGGCACGAATTCTTGCTTGAACACTACGCCGAGCTGTTGGGAACTGACTTTGCTGATGATCACGTCCAACACCATGTAAGAAACTCCTGTGTACTGAGTGAGATACACCCAAGGCGTTGAATCTACGCTTATCGTGCAGTATATCTCGATCTGCGATCTGTCCTCTGCGTTGAGCATGTTAAGTCCAAGATTCAGTCTGCTCACTTCCACCAGCGATACTTCCAAATAGCCGGACGTCAACTGTATATTGGCGACCTGAGCAAACGTTAAATACTTGTGAATAGATCGACGATTCTATAGAACTGAACGTGTAAACAATGTAACGACGGACACGATGTGTGAAGAGCCACGTGCACGTCGCAACGATGAAACGACGAAGTAAATTTATTTCCAAATTCTATTTACCATGTCGATACCACGAACGCTCTGTTTTACGTAAAGCTAGAACTTGTCGAAACTTCTGTATCTTACTTCGGACAGATCTACAGCTTCGTCGTTCAGTCTGCGGAAGAATGGTTTGTAACGCAATTTATAACGAGGTAGAGTGTGTTTCCTGCGGACAGCCCGCCGAATCTGTCCTGTGATCAGAGAGATGATCTGCGGTTGTAATTGACGGCCTTGAAATTGGGACTGCACCTCCAATTCCAGTATAGGATCCGAATAAAAACTTAACGACCAGTGTGTGTATGGAACGCGGGTGAACTGTAGCCTGGCTCTTCCACTAATACGTTTCACTGTAAAGTTACATGAATTAAAATCAATTCGTGTCGCGTCGTCCGGTTCTGTCTACCTTGCAACGCCATGTAAGCAGTCTTTCCGAGTAGCATTTTCACGTCTATGGACAACTGAAAATTTCCAGAGTAATGCAGGTCTAGAGACAGGTCCAACGATTCCAGTAGACCTGTGTCCGCGTCTATCTTCGAGTCTGCTACTTCTAAACCCTTTATCGTAGGGAACTGCGTGCCCAGGTTCAAGTCTCTCAACTGAAAACAAGTACGTTAAAACTGTGATCGGTTCGGCGATCAACAGGAAGCGCCGGATGATCGTTCGGATTTTACCTGAACACTGTCCAATAGTTTGGCAGTGGTAGATTGAGTCAATAATTCTTTGAACTCGTTGTTCAACTTTCTGTACAACCAAACGCGCACTCTCTCTGCATTTCTAAGTTCGTTGAACAGAAATTGCAACGTTAAATTAATCGCCAGGTTCTCGTTCCCTTGGCACATACCCTGACGCGCTAAATTGGAGGAGCTCGGCCTCTCATCTTGAATTCTTTCCAGCAGTTCGCTAGGTAATCGGGCCTTGCCATGATGAAGAGTTCTCTTCGTCGGACTGGCCAAAGGTCCGGACTCCAAATACTTTTTCAACAAATAAAACTCCAGCGCGAGTGTACATATTATACCGGTCACGAACGTGATCACAGACACACAGATGAATTCATAGATGTTCATATTAAAATTCTGTCTGTCCAGAACTCGAAACACGATCCGCTGGATCGTGACTGATCCTGAAATACTGTCGGTACCGATCGAGATCGAGAAATATCGAGAGAGACTTGTAGAAACAGCGACAGCAGGCAGTCTTTCGTAGGGCTTCGTGTACGAAGCAACGATCGTGTAAAAATATTGTAATGCGTTAAAAACTTGTTCAACTAATATGTTTTACTGGGAACACGTCGTCGATGTTCGTGCAAAACTAGTTAGGAACTCCTGTAACATCTGTGGTTTTCGAATGATCATAATAAAAATCTTGGTTTCCTAACGGTTGTATTACATTGTCGTCGTGAATCACCCTCTCTTTTACGGGTCAACAGTTATTCGGAACACTTTCACCGCCTGTCATTCTGCTTCCCGATCAATCATAACATTTCCACGAGAAATATAGATAGGCGATGTCACGATTTAAAAAACGTTTGTGTTATGCATCTTTTAGAAAATAGAACAACGCCGATGATCACGGGCAAAGCGTATCATGACAATTTTCTATTGATCTCCAGCAGCCATGTTACTGCCAGACCAAGCATTATTTTGACAGTTCCTTCCGCTGTCAATCTGGCATAATTTCATCGACGTTTCTAAAGCTCTTCTTTATTGCAACCAGTTGCAACTATAAACGCGTAACGAAATATTATTATTGGATTATCATATATTGGACACCCACGTAATACTGTGCCCATATGGTTAGAGTTAGAAGTCAGTCAGAACACGTCGCATCAGCTGATGTCAGGTAATAGTAGAATATACTTCGCGTACAGTTCTATTAGATACTTGATCGCTTCGATCTATATGAATGTAATTGTCCTCGAAGGAAACGTTCTACGTTTTTTGTTATACGGATCAATTCTGAATTCTTACGTTCCGTGTTTTCCAAGTACTGAGAGATGTCCGGAAGTATAACCAATGAGAATACCAACGAAGCTCCGTACAAATATTGTAACTGATTAGAATGGCAGCTTTAATGAAGAAACGAGTTCTAGCAGAGTTTAATCAGAGTCAGGTAATTACTCCCGTCGTTGATTCCTTCGTTTCTCCCTTCGTGATCTTTTCTTTTCTAATGCTTATGCATTCCATAGGTCGTAAACGAACCGCCGTTAAAAAGGTTAAGAACATTACGCCTCGTATCTAGTTCAGGTGGTAAGAACGGCACTGAGGGAAGTTCAGCGTTAGCTTATATAGAATGCCTCGAGAAATGTAAGTGTGGAAACGATGCTCTGCAGATCCTCGTTCGCATTTCTGACACGATAGCATACATCTCTCCGGAAGACGTCCCTTCCGTAGTGAAGAAACTGTCGGAAAGATTCAGCATAGAGACGGAAGCAGCCGTGCGTGCCAAGATACTATGGATATTTACAGAACTAGGAGAGGTGACGAACGATTCGGCGGAGAAGACGAGGATCGTGAATGAAACAGCTGAACTTCTTAAGAACGAGGAGTCGCACAGAGTCAAAAGTCAGGGTTTAGCGACTCTGTTGAAACTAGGGGACTACAACAGGTACGTTACACATGCCCCGTGGTCTACACGTTCCGACGATACGAGAGAAGGTCGTTTCATAAAATTTTAGGACGCTCGTGTTGAAAATTGCTCGCGAGCATTTACCAGACACTTGGCACGGGGTGCAAACGCGATGTCTCTCTATCGTCGGCAGATACTTGACCGCGAACACCACCGACGACACTTTGGCACTCGTCAGCAATTACGCGCGTTCTCAAGATCCTAGAGTGCGTGCCCAAGCGTTTGAGACGATGGCCGAGCTCCACTCCTACAGAGGCTGCAGGCTGCCTGCAAATTTCTTCGGGGAAGCCTGTGCCGCGCTCAGAGACGACTACGAGATAGTTCGCAGAGCTGTGCTCAGATTAATATGGCTCTTGGGCAGAGAGTATCCCGAAAAGTGAGCAAACCTCATGAATGTATGAATCTTTTACCAGTGTTTATCGTCGGATCATGTTTGTCGTTCATCGTTTTCTTCAGCATCATCGTCGGGCCGGACGGGGAAGATATACGTATGATAGATTGCGCGTTTTCCCAGATTTGTAGCTTCATGGGCGATCTGTCGCCCAGAGTCAGGGCCTCCGCGATGTCTCTCTTAGGAACGATGGAGAGCGTGTCGCAACGATACATAGAACAAGCGTTGGACAAAAAACAGAAAGTGGTAGAAACAGACAGGCCGGAAGTCGAGGAGAAGAGCGGATCCTGTGGCGCGTTTATCCACGGCTTGGAAGACGAGTTTTTAGAGGTATCGTAAATCGATGTTCTGTTTGTATCTCGAAGAGTTTAACGTGAACAAACGATGGGCACAGGTGAGAACAGCAGCGGTCGAAGCTCTCTGCACGTTGTCCTTGGAGCAGCCGAACATAGCCAGGATCTCATTGGAATTTATGGTCGACATGTTCAACGACGAGATACAAGACGTTCGTTTAAGAGCGATCGAGTCGTTACGGAAGATGTCGGCGATCGTTACGCTTCGCGAAGATCAGCTGGAAACGATTCTGGGTGCTCTGGAGGATTTCTCGGGTGAGGTGCGAGAAGGTCTGCACGCTACTCTAGCTGCCAGTCGATTAGCTACGAGGAATTGTCTTCTGATGTGCGTGAACCGGTTGCTCGACAACTTGAGTCGATACCCGGAAGACAGGGAGAGCATCAGGAGTTGTTTGGCAGCTTTGGGAGCCTCGCATCCGTACTTGACATTACCTCTGGTACCGCAACTTCTCGGTCGACACCCTTTCTTCGACACACCGGAGCCGGACGTCGACGAACCTTCGTGTATCCTTTTGGCAATTCGCTTCTCGAAATACACGGTGCAAATGCCGTCTTTCTTTCCTTAGCTACGAATTATAGACGCAAGCGTGTTGGTCTTGATATTCAACGCCGCATTGCATTGTCCAAGCATGCACGCTCTTTTCACGGAGCATGCGTCGAAGCATTATCATTACCTACGAGACACGATGCCGCATTTGGTTCCTCGATTGCGACCGACCATAAGCAGCGGACCTGATTTCGGGAAGGAAGACAAAGCAAGCGAGGGTGCCGAACGCGGTGAGGAATTCCTGGAGAAGGTGGTGACGGGCGTCGAGAACGCGAGGCCTAGCGGCAGGGTATATACGCAGCTCTTAGAAGCCGCGGCTGTTGATCTCGATCGGTTAGCAGAGATGGATCATCGCATGGAAGGAGCTGCGCGTTTCACCGTCCTTTACATAAAGTGTCTGCTACTTTTGAAATCCGTGTTGAACGAATCCGCGATTTCGTCGACGAACTCGGTATCGACCAGCCCATTACCGAACACGTCGACCAACGTTTCGGTGTTGCTTAAGAACACCCAAAAGTTGCAACGATTGTTCAGCGGGCTGGGCGAAAACGAGATCACGCTGGCGAACGACGTATGGTTGAGGGCGTTAGCGGTGGAACTGATTCGAGTGACCAGAAGCGTAACGGGAAGGAGTGCTCTTCCGCTCGCTCGTCAATTCCTCTCCGAGGCCGATTCTCTGCCTCAAGACACGTCGAAGCTCCCGGCTTTCTCGAGAGCTCTCGTACTTCAGATTCCGACTTTGCCCGACGTGAAACCAGGATCTTTGACGCGGATGCTGTTGCCGTTGCTTTTAACGCCGGCGACGCAGGGAGAAGAACGCCTCCCACGACCGTCGGTGTCTACACGTTTCTGTAAGGCCGTCGTTGAGGAACCCAGAGGCGACGCGGATGCCGCGTTGAAGTTCACTGGCGGCCTTCTACTAGGAATTCCGTTGACAGCGAAGATACTGAATTTACGCGATCCGAGCATACTGCGGATCAAACTGAGGCATCCTGATCAACAGATACAGTTACTGTTACCACGACAGTCGGATCTACGTGTACAGAACGCGGAGCAGAATGACTACAGGCTGAAAACTACCGTTTTACTCTCGCATCAAGTCTGGATGGAGGCTTGTAACGTAGAGATATCTCTCGCGCTCCTCGTTTCAGCCTCCTCGTCCATGTGTACGCATTCACCCCTTGACGATCCCTGCGTGATAGATCTCTGTAAACCGACTAAAGTGTCGATCGCGCCAAAGCCTATAAAGAGGGGAATCTGAATTTACTTTTTTACGCGACACAATTTTGTAAAGATTTCTTTTATTGTAGAGTAAAGTCAAACCGTTGCTAAATCGCTCTGTCCATGTATGATACAATTATAATCGATGACGTTCGATCTACTTCATAAAAAGTAACTACGAATACACGGTCTAAACGGATTGACAAGGACACAGACAGATAATCTTCCCTTCTATTTTCTATTTTCGTATAAAAATAACGCGGTTTCAGTGTATCTACAGATGTCCGTCGATTACCGCCAGGCGGAGAAAGAGCTGCTACTGTAAAACGGAAGAAAAACGCGTTCATTTCGAGTTCTTAGTTTGGAAATGACAAATTCGATGTTCGGCTTACCTGTTGAATACTGGAGACTTTTGCGTTTCTGCAGTCTTTTGTGCCAGACTACTGAAGCTGAGCCCGTCAGGTTGACTCGCTAAAGATTCGAACGTATTACTACCAGGCACACTCCCGAAGACTTTCGACATGTTGTTGTCGATCGGTGCCGGCGTTCCTCCCAGCGTTGGTGGATTTCCGAATGCTGAAATACCAATAGATAATTAAATGTGTGAAAGGAATACGAAATAAGAAGCGGAGATCTCCGCAGCCCACAGATGGATTACCTGGAGGCGCAGGGCTCGCTGCGAACGCGGTTGCTCCGAAACCTCCACCGAATACCGGCTTCTGAGCGCCGAACGTCGGCGCCGATCCGAATATCGGCTTTTCACCGAATCCAGACGCTTGCCCGAACCCCGTTTGTTGCCCCATCGCGGGCTGCTCAACGCCGATCGGCGAGGCGTTGATCGCAGCACCGCCAAACACGGACGAAGACCCGGTCGGAGACAATCCCGAGGCCACGTTATTCGCCGCACCGCCGAAGAAAGACGTACCTCCGGCGTTCGACGGCGAGCCGAATATCGAATCGGATTTCTGCGCGTTGCTGTCAAACATAGACTTTTGCGGCGATCCGAACGTGCTCATCGTATTAACATTTCCTCCGAAGATGGAATTCGCAGCAGTCGGCTGAGCATTTCCGCCGAAGATCGAGCTGGTATTATTGTTTCCGCTGAAGATCGCGCCGGTACTCGAAGTCGGTGGCATCTGACCGAATATAGAACCGGTCTGCGATGGACTTCCGAAAGGCTTGAACGTAGGGGTAGGACTGGTGACTTTGCCAAACGCGTTAGCTGTCGTGGATACTGTCGTTGCGTTTTGGAACTGAGTGTTCATAGGAGAAGCCGGCTTCCCGAACACTGGGGAAACCGAGGCTGCCGCGATACTGCCGAAGGTAAGGGTGGACGAAGCCGTGGCGGTGGTGGTGTTCACGGAGCTTGCCGCAGATGCGCTCACAGCTTCGCCGAAGGTTGGCTTCGATAACGAAGCTTGGAAAGGTGACACCGTGCCGGGACCCGTGGTCAGCGAAGTATTCGCGTTTGGACTCGACACTGACGTGGTACCGAAGCTGCTGAACAGGGACACGGACGAAGTGGTCGTCGGTTGAACGGCAGGCGTAGTGGTAGTAACGGTAAACGTCGACGTGGTCGGAAGAGAACTCGACATTCCTCCGAATACAGAAATGTTCGACGCATTCGTTTGACCGCCGAATAGAGGAACGGGAGGAATAGACGTGGCCGAGGTTTGCACAGGGCTCGTCGGAATGCTAGCAGTCTTTGGTTTGGTGACTGCTACTTTCTCGATGGTGATCGAAGGAGTAGTCGTCATCGTCTCCTTGGGAGGAGGTTCGCTTACTTTTGAGATGGAAATTTGGTTGATACTCGTCGTTTGTCCTAACAACATTTGAAAACCGGGTTGTCCGAACGTTGGTTTGTAGTTAGGGCTGAGACCGCTACCGCTGGACACAGGAGATTCTTGATTGGGTGTTTGAAGTCCGGATAACAATCCCCCTAAATTTAACGGAGACGCCTGCGTCTGTGGAGCCGATGTCGTCGACGGTGTCATTTTTAAGTTAAACGCGGTAGCGGTGACCGGAAGCTTCGAAGCGAAGGAAAATGTCTGCGCGCTAGTCGTCTGAGGCGCGACGAATGTACTTTGTGGATTGCTCTTCGCTGGCGCGACATTGGTAGTAGGACTGGCGAAACTGAACGTGGACATCGCATCGCTTTTGGTCGTCGTTGGAGGTATAGCCATTCCAAAGTTTAAACCAGCGCTTGTTCGCACTTTCTCCGACGTGTTCTCCGACGACAATGCGTCTTTCAACGAACTGATCGTACCGAACACATTGTTTTCTACTTTGAAATCGGTACTCGAAGGAGTTTCCTTTCCGGTCTTCATGGTAGAGTCTTTTAGTACAGGCTTCGGAGTAGTAACTTCCGCAGGCTTTTGCACCGGTGCACCGAACGTGACATTCTCGACTCTAGGGAAAGATTTCACCGAGCTGGTCGATAGACCGCTGACTTGATTAAATGGAACAATGTCTTGTTTCGGTTTTACGGTCTGAGACGTTGTGGTAGCTGCTTGTACACTCGATTGTTTGTTGTCCGATTGTACAGGTTTATTTCCGGATACCGGCGGGAAACTGATGTTAAAGCTGGGTTGTTTAGTTTGAGGTTTATTCTGCGACAGGACGCCGGTGGTTTCGCTGGCACCGATTCTCGCAACAATGCTGTTCAAGGAAGCCAATGGGCTTTGCTGCTTCGGTTTTTCAGTAGGCTGCTCTTTAGCAATCGTAGTTTGCTTCGGAACGGGTTGACCCTTATTTTTAGTAACGACGGGTACAGTGGTAGTGCGCAGATCTAACGAGGTCAACGTCTTCTCCAAACGATCGTGAACGGACGACGGATTGACGGGCTTGACAACTTGAGGAGTAGAAGCGGATAAATGCTCTCTCAATTTGTTCCGTTTCTTGTCAGTAAAGCTCAAAGTCTTCAATGCGATCGTTTTGCAGCGTGCTTCTATGATCCCAGCGTTTCTCGGGAGAACAGTCGAAGATTTGTTCGGTGCGATGCTTATATTTGAAAACGAACGATTCAAACCGAAGATACTGTTGTTACGGCTGATGGCTTTCCACTGTTTCTTAAAGTGCTCCAATTTGCTTCGCTCCTCTTGAATTATTTTACTGTGCAATATAAGATTCTGATAGATGAACTCTAAATGAGGAATTTTCATCCGTAATATTTCTTGAGACTTCTGATTCGACCAGTTCAAATCTAGCGTTCGGCTAGCTTGAGTCAGCTGCGTCTGAGTGTAATAATAAAGCTTTTGTAAGTCGGATACTTTGTTGTTATCGCCGCAGCTTCTCGTAATGTCATTGGATGCAGCGTTCTTCGACTTCGTCTCCTCGACCCAGGCGAACGACTGCAACAGAAGCGCCTTTAAATACGCGATGTCGCTGGACAAACTGTTAGTTATCTCTTTCAATTCTTGCAGAAACTGATGTACGGTGGAGGTATCTCCGAGCCTTTGACATTCCTCTTCCGTCCCGCACTCCCACGTTTGCGGTCCCAGTCTGTTCCGCATCCCTTCCAGTTCCTTCTCAAATAAATTATGCTCCTCTATGTACGCCCGATTGTATTTAGCGTCATCTTCCACAGTCGGTTCTTCCTCCACGATTGCTTGCGGCACAGTGTCTTTGATCGGCGTCGATTTAAAGTCCTGTTTCACGGTCTCTTGGGGTTGGGTCTCTCTCGCCGATTCCAGTTTCATCTCCATGCCGAGGCTCTCGAGTTTCTGTTCCTGCTGCTTTGGCTTTTCGGCCGGCGGCTGAGCGAAGAACCCGTCGTTCCCTTGAAGAAATTTATCAAAAATATTTCCTGCCGGCACGGGCCTTCGCTCGGGAACATTCTGCGGTTGCCCGGGTAACGGGGTGCTGGTTACAAATCTGTTCATGATCATGGACGTTTCCTGAGGAACGTTTAGCGGTTGGGCATGCGAAGGAGGTGATACAATCTCGGTAGGCGGGCAATTGATGGGGGGACAATTCGGGAACAAGTTTACCATGTGAAAGCTACACAGTTGCCCAGATGTGGCAAGAATGTGAAGAATAGGGACCGGGTGAGGTAAAGTAGAATCAGCGCCCCAGGGTAGTCTGTTAACGGGAGACTTGTCGATGGCCAAACCTACTGGATAGCTCTCCGTAGTACAGATCAACGGCAATTCTGCTCTGCCGCTGTCCACCAGTTGCCACTGATGCCAAGTAACGCCCTTGTCCGCCGATCCCAGTACAGCTACCTCGCTACTGGTACTACTAGCGGCAATGATTAAGCCCCATTCTGGCACATGATCGAAATAATATTGAATAGCTCCTCCTTCCGACACGCCGTAAGTAATATCTTCGTACGAAGTGAAACTGCCGGTCGTTTCACCTTTGGGAGCGTCGATTATAAGAACGTTGACTCCCTTTTCTTTGTCTAGATAAGCAGCGCAAAATTGATAGTTGCTGATCCATAGAATACTAATAATCTCTCCGATGTACGGATTTGGGCCGGGAATCGTCCTTGCTACTTTTAAATCAGGTTTGAATTGTACTAAACTGCCGTTCTTACATCCCACGACGATTTGCTTTCCTTTGGGACTCCATGCCGAGCACAGAGGATCCAAATCGTTGAACTTCTCCAAAGCTTTCAGTTCGATCGTTTTCTCTTTCTTCTCTTTTATCTTGAAACTACCAAGCGTGTAATCGCTGGCTACTGTACACAGCATTCCTGGTACAGTAGGATTCCATCTCAGATCGTTCACGAACACGTTCGCGTCCGACGTAGATATCCTGATTTCATACAGTAATTGCAAGCTCTGAAAGAAAGATTAATTCCGTTTCAACGTATGAATTAAAGCGCTCGGCAAATGAGAGTAAGAAGATTCGTATAAATCTGGATGACGTACGCTTCTTGCGAGTGCCTGAGCGTCGTAAATTAATACGAGAGGTCCGCATGGTGCCACAGCCAAATAAGTACAGTCACAATTAAGCATTAATTTTGACACGGCCACCGGTACGTTTAATTCTAGTTTCCATTTGGGATCTTTGTTCTCTTCTGGCTTCAAAACAATTATTTTATTGTGCTGAGCCGCGTATAACAGTCCCCTTTTCCTGTCGGCAGCCAGCAAGCTGCACGCAGCTGGTACAGACGCGAATGCATCTAGAACGTGGCAAGTGTACGACTGCTTAAACTGAAATTCCTGGAAAATAATAATAAAATAATGCGTTGCACGCGAATACGTCTAAAGTGCAGTTTCGTTATAGGCTAGAATTGAAATCTTAGTTACAGCATTAGCATAAGGCGAAACGCATAATACCTGGATGTCTCTCGGTTCAGGTGCAGTTTTCATATTTAATTATTCTACCGTCGTCGTTCTCTTCATATAAATAAATCCGAGAAAATCAATTTGCCAGAGGCTTTGCCAGGTCAGATTTAAATTCAACGAAAGTAACAGACAGTTCTGAACCTAGTGTGCGTTACACACGCATACTAGTAACGTAGTAACTTCGCGACGTCTAGTGTCAGACGACTAGACGAGAGTCTTCATGCGCTCACTCAAATTATGTATGATTTATATTATGCTTTATATATTATTCTATGTACGCGAATTAGTTTTCGGAACAGTGAAGCAGTAAAAAAGATGCGATTCAATGGTGTCAAGACGTTAGGTTAGTTCAAGCCGCCTGTTTTTCGAAAGAATACACACGTGCACAGTGTTGCGCATGCAACAGCAACAGCACTTGCGAGTTTGCGACGTCAACCGTTTGCATCCTCGAGCATTGTCGGCAATGTCGACCAGATCTGGTCGATAACCACCTGTGAAACAATTTGCAAGATTCATCGTAAAATTCGTTGTGTCTTTATTTATCACCATAAGAAGTTGGGAAAAAGAATTGAATACGTCGTACGAGTGGATTCGAGAAATCCTGACCATGAGAGCAGCAGTCTAATTTTCTTTCCGGTTTAAATAGTGTTCATTTTAAATCGAACGATTCAAAAGACATTACTATGCACCCTAATAAAAGTTTATTTCTTATCGCATTTGTTTATCGCTCTTCATTCTTTCTCTGTCACTGTTCTCTCTTCGTTCCTGAAGTTCCTGAATAACATACGTATGATCTGTTTGGTCGAATTGACAGAATTAAAAAACGATGTCTGCGAGGGCTTCTATACTTTTTAATCGGATATACCAGGTATCGTTGTCGGAGAATAAATTTTAAGTAAATGTCAAAATACGAGTGTCTACGGTTCATGTTCGTAATCAGCGATGCCAGAAAAACGCATACCCCTTCCACCAGTAAATTGGCTCGATTCCCCTCTGCGAATTATTCACTGCAATGAACCTACTAACGATAATAGGGACAGCGTGACGTCGCGGTTTTATGGCGGTGATTACGAACATGAATCGTAGACACTCGTATTTTTACATTTACTTAAAGTAAATTCATTCTCCGACAACCTTTTTCCGACAATTCTGGGTATGGGACGCGTTGGGCATCCAATTTCTGGCATCTCTCAGCATCCCTGTTTGTGAGTTCATCGTTTTCGTCATGCGTTCTTATCAGTGAACTGTATATGTAACGTGAACCGTTATATAAATTATTGTCAGGGCAAAGGTTAAGCTTGAGGCGGTCTTCAGTTTGTTTCGCTTTGATTAACTAGTACACGTCAAAAGAGAGAATGCCGGAGCCTGAAAACGCCGGAGCCGAACCTCGCGAACATCCGGAGGCAATGGAAGAGACTGCACGTGCCGCGCGCAGTAAAGAACGGGGCTCACTCATAGGCGCCATCGACGAAGGAACGAGCAGCGCTAGATTTTTAGTTAGTATACAGTTTACGTTCAAGTCAAGAAATAAGTAATTGACCGAACGCAATTCGAACCTTGGACGCGTAGGCCGTTGGGCATTGCTTGACCGGTCACGATACATTGATAATGAACTTATGCTAATACAGAACGCGAAGTGATGCAAGATGTGTTTCAGGTATTTGATGTACTGCATAGAACAGTAATAGCTTCGCATCAAATTGCAATCAAGCAAATTTACCTACACGAAGGATGGGTGGAACAGAATCCAACGGAGATAATGAACGCTGTTACAGAATGTATGACGAAAACAGTGGAGAAACTGGAAAGCATGGGTCTGCGGGCGTCAGACATCAAAGCAATCGGAATCACGAATCAACGAGAAACTTCCGTGATGTGGGATAAACAGACAGGAGAACCGTTGCATAATGCGATAGGTAACGCAGACGATTTACCGTTTAAACGCTGTTCCACTCTAGCGATGAATCTTCTACAGTATGGCATGATATGAGGACAACCACGACTTTGGAAGAAGTGTTAGACAAAGTACCCAATAAAACGAGGAATAAAAATTATTTGAAACCACTCTGCGGTCTACCGATGTCCCCGTACTTCAGTGCTCTAAAAGTTAAATGGTTGATCGACAACGTGCCACGCGTTCGGTACGCTGTGCAAGAGCAGAGATGTTGCTTCGGAACGATAGACAGCTGGATTCTTTACGTAAACCGACTTGTTCATTTCCGTGTTAATCTTCGTCGTAGCTGTGACTCGATGTCATGCTCTGCCCCTACAGAATCTGACCAAAGGAAAAATACACGTGACCGATGTCTCAAACGCGTCTCGCACCATGTTGATGAACATCGACACGTTGAAATGGGATTCGTCATTGTGCCAATTTTTCGATATTCCCCGACATATACTACCGGATATACGTTCCAGTGCCGAAGTGTATGACGTGATCGTCGAGCCGAAAGTTCTTGCCGGCACGCCTATATCAGGGGTAAATCAAAACTGAAAACGCGTGATCGAATTTAGCGATTGATCCGTTTTACATTAGTGTATAGGTGATCAGCAAGGTGCGCTTCTTGGTCAATTGTGTTTGGTGCCTGGCCAGGCGAAGGCTACTTACGGAACTGGCTGTTTTCTACTTTACAACACCGGGAGCGTGGTACGTGTCTCACTTGTGTTACCGTGTTAGATCTCGTTGAAAGAACTATTTATACATCCTAAAGTATCATTGAAGAAAGTGGATTCGACGCACGGTCTCTTAACGACCGTTGGATACAAGTTCGGTGAACATCCAGTGGTTTACGCGTTGGAAGGATCGGTGGCCGTGGCTGGAGCAGCTTTTTCCTGGTTACGCGACAATTTGCAGCTGTTCAATACATTCACACAATTTCAAGAAATGGCTGAACGCGCACAAACTTGTGGAGACGTGTATTTCGTGCCTGCGTTCTCCGGTTTGTACGCTCCATATTGGCAGCAAGACGCGCGAGGGTGAGCAGATCCCGGCGATAATCTGTTGAACGAACTCTTACGACTCTTATTTTCTCTTCCTCAGAGTGATCTGCGGTATCACTGAGGAGACGCACGACTACCACATCATACGAGCAGCGTTAGAAGCTGTTTGCTTCCAAACGAGAGATGTTTTAGAAGCGATGATGAAAGATTCCAATACGAAACTAAAGTCGTTACAGGTCGACGGTGGAATGACTGTAAATAATCTACTCATGCAGTTACAAGCTGATTTAACGGGCATCACTGTTGGTGCGTATTCTTTCTACGCCGTACACGTTTTATTCCTATTTCGTTGACATAATTTAAATCGTTTGCGTAGCGAGGCCTAATATGGTCGAAACGACAGCGTTGGGTGCAGCTATATTAGCTGGTATTGGAATAGGTATCATCGACATACACGACGTGGAAGCGTCGCAGGTCACAAAATTCGAACCGTCTATCGGAGACAACGGCAAGATTTCTTTGAACTGTATACTAGCATGAGGAATGTAATGAAAATGATCTAACGATGATCTTAAACGTTTATGTTTCAGAGAGAGATTTAAGATACTCGAAATGGAAGATGGCAATAGAGAGATCTATGAAATGGGAAGTAATTGTTTAGCGAGTTAACGAAGAGTAGGATAAAGATAATAAACAGATTCCGTTTACTTGTAAAGAATAATTAGCGGACACTGTCGTACAGAGTTAAATCGCACGTTCTACCGAATAAGAATGTAACTTTGTTTATTGTTTAATTTAAAATACATTTATTATGAATAGTTGGTACATAGTAAATTATTTCATAATGCGTAATTTTGTAAAGTGGAACATAAGCTCGTGAAAATAAACTTTACAATGGTACGTATAATTCTACCACGAGTCAGTAAATGTTCGCCTTCCCGTAATTTTCATCAGAGTAGAAATCCGCGCTCTGATCTTCAGTCCGTTGATTCAACGTCGTAATGTCCGTTTACCTATTTCCACCTCATATTTCTCTTCTCGTGGCTTAACCGGAGAAATTCTTATTCGTTTGCGTCAATCTCCTTCAAGTTAATAATTTCGTTGTCCTTCTCAGCGAACGCGTTAGCTAACTCTTGTTTCTCTTCCGCAATCCTCTGTCATTGGATTTGCAATTCTTGATCCGTCGACGTGAGATCTTCCCATTTCTGAAATGATAATCGCGCGCAACGTTTCGCACGTTTATTACACCTATGATAACAACGTGTACCGATAACGCAAGTAAAATGTTTTCCTTCCCATAGGAGAAACAAGATTGTACACGTCTCTCTACGTATTTCAAGAGAAATATTTAGCCGGGACGAACGGAAAAGAATGTTTCGCAACTTCGTCAATTCTGATTTTTCGTCAGCCTGAACCACGATCTTATAGACCTTATATTATATTATCTTATAGATCGTGGCCTGAACCATGAGTATTCGTTTCCTCTCTAACGTCGATTTCTCCTTCACGTCCTGCAGTTGCTTCTACAATTCAGTTTCGGCAATTTCCATTTCTCGTATTCTGATTAAAAAGTTAAATAGAATTTCGTAATTATATCTGTTCAATAAATGAATGACATAATTTTGAAGAGGAATTTAATAAGGTTGAAAGTCACGGCGAACATTGAATTTAAAAGAACAGCAAAGACAGTACAGATTGGACTTACCCATTCCCCATCCGCAAGTACATCTGCTCCGAGGAAGATGGGTCACGGTCAATGGGTCATCCTGCCGATCCTTGCCGCCCGCCAATCTTTTAGTAAAACCTTGCCAACAACATCCCGAGCTGTACTTGGCGTTTTCTCGGAAACACTTTGCGGGACTTGACCACGTCCGGCCTCGGGACTGTTTGCTCCATTTATTCTTATTATTCGGCACTGTAAATAATTGAATGAAACTCACCCTTTGGTAACAAACGGACGAATTTCGAACTGTACTACGTAAGTCAGTACGAGTTTTGATACAAATAAAATCTTTGAGAGAAACACTTTAACACTAGGGAAATGATTTTGATCGTTCGTTTTAGAGTCAGTATTTTCTCAATCGTTAATTAAATAAGTATCGACTAGGCCAGTTGAAAACTTCATGCATGGAGTCGTTGATTCGAATTAATAGCGATCAAATTCGTCAGACTATCTTTTGCCCTGTGTAAAACTCCGTCTACAGAATTCGATTTAAACGTAAGGCGATACGCCGGTGAGTAGAAACTGGGACATTTGCCTCATGCTTCGTGCACGTCAGGTATGAATGATTTATTCGAACAGTATCGGCTGAAAGAATGGAATGTACACGAAAACGCTGGGTGTATGTGTGCTGGCGCGGTAAATCAATGGCATGGCTCCATAGCGCATGTGACGATCTCGTTTTCGCGGAGTCTGGACGCTCGGAGAAGGGGTTGTCAGATATATTATTCCCGATCTTTTCACGGGGATGCTGGATTGCTGGGCGAAGAGAACTGACTAGTGGACCAGTGTAGCTTCGTGCCGCGTCAAGTTGACGTACGAACGAAGCCGAAGAAGAGTTGTGTGCCAGGGACACGTATCGTCGAGCAGAAGAGCCGAGACGGTGTACGAGATGAAGGAACACGAGACGACGGGTGTTTCTCAGAGGAAACCGACGAAACTGAGAAATCTGATACAAAAGACCGAGGCTTTCGATTCTCTGCACGCTAGACACGCCGAGGTATCGATAGATCTTAAGTTTACACAATTTCCTGATTCCACTCGTGCGTATATCTTCGGTATGTGAAGCAAACCGTTCTGCTCGCATTTATCGAGCGGAAAAATGGCTCTTCTTTTCGTTTCCATAAAAACGCGTTACTCTTCCTTGCTGAAGATTTGCATGACGTTGAAAAGCGTGGGTGCTCGAGTGTGGGCGAATTTGTAACACAGCGAGTCAATACCACTGTCGAGTTCTTTCGCGATCCACTAGTTGCGCGAGTATATAGGGTCGAACATAGATGACAAACTGTCGACGAACAGGGAAGAACACGTTTCGAAACGGATCAGTTTATAAGAATTATAATCTGTTGAAAAATAGCAGGGCCCGATTTATTCTTGATTCGTATCACTTCTTTAGAGAACGTTATGCTCCAGCCAAGTGTGTCTTGGTAGCGTTATGCAGCTACCGAACCACGGAACAGAACCCCGTTCGAGAGAAGAGACCCTTGTGCATGCGAAAGACTTCCTTGACCAATACTTTTCTTCTATCAGAAGGTACAGAATAGTCGAGCGACTTCAGTCATCAAACGTCGTGACGCCGTGTACTATTTTCTCGCGTTTAGATTGAACAGCGAGGCACATCGGTCTCGTTGGGAATACGTGCAGAAGGAAGTGATCGTCACTGGCACTTACCAATTGACCGAAACGGAGTTAGTCTTCGGAGCGAAGTTAGCGTGGCGCAACGCCGCGAGGTGTATCGGTCGTATTCAATGGTCCAAGTTACAAGTACGTACGATTCGTAAAAATTGTTAAAACTCATTGTACATTTACGCCGACTGATCCGTGGACAGGTGTTTGATTGCCGCTACGTCACGACTACGAGCGGCATGTTCGAGGCTCTGTGCAATCACGTGAAATACAGCACGAACAAAGGGAACATCAGGTAATTAAACGCGACGTAAGTACGTTCGACCGCTCGTCATACTTTACTCGTTGCATTTGAAGATCGGCGATAACTATATTTCCGCAACGTACCGATGGCAAACATGATTACCGGGTGTGGAATCAGCAGTTAATAAGTTACGCGGGATACAAGAATCCGGACGGTACCATAATCGGTGATCCCGCGAACGTTGAATTTACCGAGGTGATGCGTCGTTCGCGCGCGTTCCTCCTCGTTTAAGATTCTGGGTGGGTCACGACTGAACATCGTTTTTACAGGTGTGCATGAAACTAGGCTGGAGAGGTGCGCGTACTCGCTTCGACATTTTGCCATTGGTTTTATCGGCCAACGGGCACGATCCCGATTATTTCGACATTCCGAATGAGTTGGTCCTAGAAGTACCTCTCACTCATCCGACGTAAGCGATCCTCACTTCGTCACTTCGAGTCGTCGGATCAATTTTCATTTATTCGTCGCAGATACGATTGGTTCGAGAAGTTGGAATTGAAATGGTTCGCGGTTCCCGCTGTGTCTGGAATGGTGTTCGATTGCGGGGGACTCGAGTTCACAGCCGCGCCGTTCAACGGGTGGTATATGAGTACCGAGATCGGGGCGAGAGATCTGTGCGACGTGCAGCGATACAATTTGCTGGAGGTACATTTTTACATTCGTTTCTTTCGATTGATAAAATCGAACGAATAGCTAATATCTAATTGATTCGCAGACCATCGCGACGCACATGGGACTGGATACGAGAACTTCTACCTCGTTATGGAAGGACAAAGCTATGATAGAAGCTAATCTCGCTGTGCTGCATAGTTTTCAAGTATTTTCTACACGGCTGTCCGAACGATCGCACGGAAACGTTGCGGGGAGTAACGAGGAATGTTCGAAATTTTTCAGATGAGAAACGTGACGATCGTGGATCATCACACCGCTTCAGAATCTTTTATGAAACATTACGAAAACGAGATGCGATTGAGGAACGGATGCCCGGCCGATTGGCTGTGGATCGTGCCGCCGATATCAGGATCGGCTACGCCCGTTTTCCACCAAGAAATGGCCCTCTACCATTTGAAGCCGTCTTACGATTCACAGGTCTCATTAAAAGCCGTTCGATCATTATTTAGAATCCAGTACATGGTAAGCGTATTCATCGGAATCTCTTTTGCACAAGCATAGGATCCCGCTTGGAAGACGCATGTTTGGAAAAAGGGAAGAGATAAAAGATCGACGACTAAGAAACCGAGGAGGAAGTTCCATTTTAAACAAATCGCGAGGTACGTTATTGCGTAGAACTAAACCATCGAATCGTGTCACCTTACTATCATCGTTTCTCGTGACTAATTTTAGAGCCGTGAAATTTACGTCGAAATTATTTGGAAGAGCGTTGTCCCGAAGAATAAAAGCTACAGTGTTGTTCGCCACGGAGACCGGGACGTCGCAGATGTACGCTGAGAAGCTCGGAGAATTGTTAGGACACGCTTTTCATTCCCAGGTATTCGCCTCTTGAAACATCCTAGAATTACCGTTATTAATGATGATAAAAAATAATGATCATTACGAGTCTCAGGTGCTCTCGATGTCGGACTACGATATCAGCGATATAGAACATGAAGCTGTGTTGTTAGTTATAACGTCCACTTTCGGGAACGGTGATCCTCCAGAGAACGGAGAAGTATATTCATTGTTTATTTACGTAAAAAAACTTCAAACAGCAATGTCTTACGTATATATTTGGTTTGTCAGGCTTTCGCGCAAAACTTGTACGCGATGAAAATGAACGAAACTTACATTAACAGCGGCAATAAAATAAGGTAAACGCTTGTCATGATCAATCGCGTTATGATTAATGAATCGTAAATGTATGTATGATATATATCACAGCTTGGCTACTTCGAAATCGTTCATCAAGGCGAACAGTCAGACGGAAGTGAGTAATTCGAAGAAACTGGACAGACTGGATTCTCTTCGTGGTTCCACTACCGATTCCCAGACTGAAGATACCTTCGGTCCTTTGAGCAATGTTAGGTACGTACTTCCGAGTGATACCGGCACAAAACGAAACTTTACGATTCCCCCTTATCGTTAGATTTGCAGTTTTCGCGTTGGGCTCGTCGGCGTATCCGAACTTCTGTGCGTTCGGTCGCTACGTAGACAATTTATTAGGCGAACTGGGTGGCGAGAGGCTGTTGAAATTGGCGCAAGGGGATGAGATGTGCGGGCAGGAACAGGCGTTCCGCAAATGGGCGGCCGATACTTTCGCTGTTGGTATCGTTTCGTATGATTTCGCTGTCGTTCGTCGGAGAACGTCTTCAATGTTTGTATTTGTTCCAGGTTGCTTGCGAAACCTTCTGCTTGGACGACGACGATACTTTACTCGAGGTTGCTCTGTCTTTGGGATCCGAAGCTCTATCAGTGGCAACAGTACGTTTTGTGGAAGCTGAAGCTCAACCGATTGGAAGAGGTACGATCCGTCTTTCGTCTTGCGTAACACTCTAAATCAAATTCTGAACCGTACTTTTTCAGCGTTGAGTAAATGTCATCATCGCAACGTGACTACTTGTAACATGTTCCGAAAAACAAATTTAAGCGGTGACTCGTCGAGGTAATAATTGCATAAATTCGTATTTTCGTAGCGAGCTACTTCGTCTCCTTTTATTTTACAGCGGAACGACGTTGCTCCTGGAGCTCGACGACATAGCGAGCATGGAGATAGCGTACAAGCCCGGTGATCATTTAGGAGTGTTCGCGTGTAACAGAACGGAACTGGTAGAAGCGATCTTAAAACGCGTGCAGACCCCCGTCGATCCGGATGTACCGATCGAATTACAAATGCAGAAGCAATCTCATACTCCGAACGGTTCGTATTTGTGTTACGAGATAAAATTAAATAGTCGACCCCCGACAGAAAACTGTCATATTTTGTTCGTAGGCATCGTGAAAACGTGGATGGCACACGACAGATATTTGCCGAACTCCCTGAGAATGTTGTTAACAAGATTCTTAGACATCACCACCCCGCCGACACCGAATCTTCTCAGATACTTCGCGACGATAGCTACGAACTCGAAGGAACAAGCTCAGCTCAATCTTTTAGCTTCCGTAAGTATCGACCGATCTTCGCTTTAAACAGTTTGATCGTTGCAGGTGAGAAACGAATAATTTTTATATACAGGACCCAACGGCCTACGAAGACTGGAGGCATTGGAAGTTTCCCAATCTCGTCGAAGTGTTAGATGAATTTCCATCCGTAAAACCATTCGCACCTTTATTACTGTTGCATTTGACTCCTCTACAACCACGATTTTATAGTATCTCATCTTCTCCGAACGTACACCAAGGACAGATACATCTCACCGTCGCCGTCGTACAGTACAAAACGCAAGGTAGACTTCACGCACGAGTTTTCCCTTCAAATGAGTACGTTTCGTTTAACGTTAAATCGTTTAGGTGGTTCTGGACCGGTGCATTACGGAGTGTGCTCCAATTATCTACGCGAAATATCAGACGGAGAACCTCTTTACGTATTCGTGCGCAGGTAACTCCCTGATTCCGGAAAATATTTTTGTCATAAACACAATCATCTTCCTGTGTTTCCAGCGCTCCTAATTTTTATATGCCGAACACGCCGAACGCACCGATGATACTCGTCGGTCCGGGAACCGGGATTGCGCCTTTCCGAGGGTTTTGGCACCATCGCCTCGCAGAAATGAAGCGAAATCCAGGTATTATTGTTCGTTGCGTGTTAATTAACGAAACAGATGAATACGGGACGATTGTTTAAGGCGTCGAGTACGGAAAGGTCTGGCTGTTCTTCGGCTGTCGGCAAAAGACTTTGGATTTGTACAGGCAAGAGAAAGAGGAAATGATGAAAAGCGGGGTTCTGGACAAAGTCTTTCTCGCTCTCTCTCGGGAGCCCGGATTGAAAAAGGTTGCGAATCATCGATCAATTTACTCGAGCGGCGATTATTCATGTGATTCTTTAATACAGACGTACGTGCAAGACTTGATTCAAGCGGAGGCATCGAAGATTTACGATATGTTAGTCTACGAAGGGGGTCACTTCTACGTTTGCGGCGATTGCACGATGGCCGAAGACGTTTATCAGACTTTGAAACATATCATACAAACACACGGCGAAATGACTGATAAACAAGTCGAGGCGTACATGCTGTCGTTACGCGTAAGTAACGCGTATACGAGTAAACGTTGAGCCACGTTGAACACCGAATTGTTTGTTTTCAGGATGAGACTCGTTATCACGAGGATATATTCGGTATCACTCTGAGGACAGCGGAAGTGCATAATCGATCGAGAGAAACGGCACGGAGCAGAATGGCTGCGGAACCTTGAATCTAATTCGAATGCATTTTAACGTTGTAGATAGTTTTCAATTATGCATATCATTACTTGAAGACACCAAGACACTCTCGTTCCCCGATGTGTCGTATGATCGCGTGATTCGAATATAATTTCCGATCGTGTACGACGTACGAGTTGTTCCACGCGTGAACATTTTTGACGATATTAAGAGTCACCAGAATTTAATAACTTCTAACGGAGTCATTAGGATACGTTTGTTCCTAGTACGAGAAAGGTGAACGTACATATCTTCAAATGTTTTGCTCACTAAAATGATCGATGGATGCTTGGACAGATTCGTATTAGCAATAACGCGTTATCGTATGAAATGTGTAACATAAAATGTTGAATATATCCCATCGCATTCATTAATTGAGCCTATGCGTCGTATTCATCCTTTGAACTTGCGAAGGGGATTGAAAATGAATGTCGCCAGTATTTTCGAAATAATTAAAATATATTTAGTTCATTACAAAAAATTCGGTACCAGCTTGACGCTGTTTTACCGAACATTTTAAATATATCATTGTTTCGTTCAATTAAACGTGAGCTTGTATCTATTGGTAATACCTGAAGAATACACGTGACCGACTAATTCTTTTCCCTTCCTTTTTCACCTACACAGCAGCATCGAGGCCAGGTTTTTGTTTCTCGCTAATATTGGCTAGCAATTTCTTTATTTCCGCAATCGCTTTCCCAGGATTTAAGCCCTGTTTGAAGACAAGAGAGTGTTTCGAGTCGCAATCGCTTTTACGCTACTCTTTCGACTTACCTTGGGACAAGTTCGAGTACAGTTCATGATAGTGTGGCATCGGTATACTGAAAACGGATCCCTCAATTTCTCGAGACGTTCCTTAGCTTGGGTATCGCGGGAATCAATGATCCATCTATAAGCCTGCATGAGCACAGCGGGTCCTAAATACTTGTCGCCGTTCCACCAATACGACGGACAAGAGGTGCTGCAGCAAGCACACAAGATACACTCGTAGAGACCATCCTGTATGAATGAGACGTCACTGTATTCCAATAAGCGAACGATAAATTCTATCGAGAACGTTCCAATTACCAATTTTTTACGGTCTTCAACGCTTTGCAAATACTGTTTGGACCCAGCGTCTTTACCATCACCACGTTGCAGCCACGGCTGTATACTTTTATACTGATTATAGAAGTTAGTCAGATCCGGTACCAAGTCTTTCACTATGTACATGTGGGGTAACGGATAGACCTTGCACGTCTGACCTAAATTAGTATCAATTTTGCTGAAACGTCAAAGGAATGACGCAATTTATAATTTTCACTCGAATCGCTCTCTAGATTGTTTAATAGAGGAATTACCTTATACACGCTAACGTGTTGCCGCCACCGATGTTCATAGCACAAGAACCGCAGATGCCTTCGCGGCAGGAACGACGGAAAGTTAACGTTGGATCCATCTCATTTTTTATTTTAATCAATGCGTCCAGAACCATGGGACCGCAGCTAAAATGTTCCTCGTGTCAGTAGAACGAAAGATCGAGAAGTCTTATAAATAATAAACCTACGTGTTCAAGTCTACTTTGTAATCTTGCGTATATGGTTTTTCATCGGGTTTGTCCGGGTTCCATCGATATATGGAGAAGGTTTTTAATCGGGCCTCAGCATTCTGACTCGCAGAAACGTGAAATCCTCTAACCTGCGTGAAAAAAGATTAACACTGAAACGACATCGTAAAATAGACGAAACTGCTTTGCTCTCCGAGTGATTTGTTAATCGGAGTAAAAAAAAAACAATTTCATAATTACACCGCGATTACAACATGTACGCTGTTACGTCAATAATAATGGAACTGTAAATTAAAAAGGGATAAATAACACACTACCGAGTAACATTGTTCTAACGATTAATTATTGTTGGAACGCTACGACGTTCGAAACGACAAGAATATCGAATCTGAAAAAGAAAAACAATTGAACTGACATTAGCGATGTTCGAAGCCAGGTTCCGGCTCATGTTTTGCACAATACTTTGCAACAACGAAGCGAACGCGTAATCGATAAATAATAATTACTGAATTGGTATTTGAAACGTTTATTGTTTGTACTCACTTGCCGAAAGGCATTTCTGCAAGCCTGCGGTGCGATGCCAGCCATTTTTAAAAAATTAAACAGGAACGGGAGACGTTTGCGGTTTCTGTGTTATGTAAGGATTCGCACGTGAGGGTGTGCCAACTTTACCGTGATCTTTGCCCGCGCAAATGTCTGCAAAATTTATATGTACTATCGAAAATTTTGTGGCACTGTCAGCAGTAGCAGCAGCAGCAGCAGCAGAATGACTGTAACTCGATCAGCTGGAGTCGAGGAAAATTTAATCGTTAAATAAAATGTGTCAGGCACTTAATTATTAATACACTTAAATATCGCGTGTAGCAATTGAAATATATGTATATATACTTGTGTTGCTGATAATTTTATAACAAAAATAAATGCGTCGCGTCGATGTGTTATTTCTTGGTGCTATGAATTATAAAAATATCCTATTATTTTTAAACGTATTTACACGCGCGACCACATTTCGCTCGCGCTTATATATCTTCCGTCTTATAAACTAACTGTTGCAATTTCATTTATATTTCTAAAAGACGAACAATATATAAAATGGTTTTTAATTGAACGAATCGCTTGAGATTAGACGAGAAACAACGAAGTGTATCCATAAAAATTGATAATGTGCAAAGTTCCTGAATGTGAAGATATATGAATTGTACATAGAAACTTCATTGACGACGAATCAAAGTGAATTTATTATTGTGCCATCATGTATAGGTAATATATATTATATTTTATACATTGTCGTTCGGAACCTCTTCTTAGTTAAAAATGTAGATTATATATGTGTAGGTTATGTGCCGTCGAGATTGCAATACTATTTTAGAAAATATAAGTTTCTCTCTGAAATGTAACGTATGAACTAGATATAATAAGTATGAGAATAAATATTTTAAGGAATTAAAATTATCATTATAGAGTTAAAGTCCATGTCCATAACTTGTTCATTATCCGTTAGTTATCGAAGTATAATAATATTAAATATTCTTTTTAACTGATATGAAGGTCGTTGCCCATCTTCACGTACATTCTTCTTTAATTATCTTGGAATTAAAATTATAAAAATAGAATGTTAACGATGAATTATTTGCCATACGAGCGTTAAGGTAAATTTCCACGTGAAGCGCTTCCATTCACGCGCGGCTGTTATAAATGAATCGTGTAATTATCAATGTAGTCGGTACTCGTGATTAATGAACTCGTACAAATTTTTTTTAATCAACTTTCGAATCAACGGCAACGGTATTTTGCAGACGCGTTCTGTTGCTCGAAAGTGCGATGCTCCAAACAAGAAATAGTCTTAGTAAACAATGCGTAGACAGAATGTATATGATCGAGACTGCGAGAACAAAAGAGTACGAGGGCCGTAAATTGATAGGGTGAGTTGAGAGATCGAATGAGTCCTATCGAAGGATTCTAAGATGCTGTTTGTTGCGCAGGTTTTCGATGGAACAGATATTCGACGTCGTAGCCGACGTGAGAAACTATAGACAATTCGTACCATTTTGCAAAAAATCCGACGTAATATTAAAAACCGATGATATGCTCAAAGCCAATTTGGTCATAGGGTTCCCGCCGATAAACGAGAGTTACACGTCGAAGGTGACGACCGTGCGACCGCACATGGTAAAAGCCGAGTGCACCGATGGCAGGCTATTCAATCATTTGAACACTTTATGGCTTTTCAGTCCGGGATTAAAAAATAATCCGCAGACCTGCGTTATCGATTTCTCTTTGTCCTTCGAATTCAAGTCGATCATTCATTCGCACTTGTCGAATTTGTTCTTCAATGAGATCGTCAGGCAGATGGAGAACGCGTTTCTCGACGAAGCCAATCGTAGATACGGGAGACCGTGTATAAAGACAGTGCGATTAGAGAGATGATGTATAACAGATACATTGATCGATTGTATAAATTATGAATAAAATCGAGCGTCCACCGACTTGTCGTTGAAACATCTTCCGCCTATTCTCATACCACGATTCTTTTCGACCTTCCTTTGGAAATGGAAATATTTCAAAGATAACGTAATCGATTAAATTTCAAACTTTCCGTCACCGATGACGTAGTATTCATTCTTGAATATACGAGACCCCGACTGTGGCGCAGGATCGTAAGTGATCGTAAGGTTGAGTTGAGTCACTCGACGTCACAGCAAGTCGATCTATCAAAAGATACGAGTACTGTACTTTTCGAGTCTTCGAGTGTTCAACGATAAAGGCTGTACAGTCGAGACGGATATTTTGCCAGATAGATTGCGGGATAACTTTAATTACTGGTTCTAGACAGTAGTGCTACGCATGGCCTCGCACAGTCGCGTGAATTTTTATTAGGGAATCCGCGATCGGGCTCAAGCAGAGATGCGTGTGAAGTTCGTAGCTTCGACTGGTCGAACCGTGTTTAATCCACGGGAAATGATGTATCTTGGTAGGGGCGCGTCGCGGTTTTATCACAATCACGGTAAAACGGGCCGGGGAAATTATTCTCTGTCAGAAAAACGTTCTATACCGTCGTTCGTGTTGGATACGCGGACTGTACCGAGGACGTGTTACAGCAACGAAGCCAAGATCGGTTTTACTGAAAGTTTGACGAAAGAAAAAGCGAAGGAAGTAGCCTCAAAGCTCACCCCGGAGGAACGGGACTACTTCCTGAGAGCTATCGAGGAATGTAAATCGGAAGAGGACAGGGCTGGATATCAACGTAATTACGCTTCTATGCCGAGACGATTAATAGGACGTAAACACGGCCGATACGTCTCGAAAAAATTTCACGTGTTCGTTTTTTAAGGTCAGTTAGCTGCTTTCCGATGGTGCAACAAACTTGGGAGGCCCAGCAAGATACCATCGTTAGGGGAAGTGGATCCTACGGGCACTTATTGTCCTGTACCGGAGGATTGGCTTATGCGCAAATACGGTACGGAGTTGATCAAATTATAATCATTGACGATTGATAACTTTAAAGTAAAGCGTGATAATAAAATACAATTCTAATCGACACGATCTGAATTTCGAGGGTGTCAAACGCTCATTGTTACCGCGTCACGATTCAATATAATCCAGGTTGTCCTCTAACAGTATAAACGATTTTCTTCCATTGCACACTACACGGGCATCGGTCTGTAAGTTTACTGCGATCTATGTTTAACTAAATATACTTTCTCTGCAGTATGTGTGTTTTAATTGTTTCACTTACTTCTTCTATTCTGACTGAACTCTTTCTGGACATATTAAAAAGACAACCACAGAGCCACACTTAGGTAATTACATCGCATCACATGTACATACTACATGCTTTTACCATTGTTTCTTGACACGATGTATTCACACGGTGATGTTGATAGATTAAGAACAGTTGAAATTATTTCAATTACGCTTTTGTATTCGTTCTAAGCGAGCATACGTAACGACAATTTATTTGAACGGTCATCTCGTACTGTCTAATTGACATCGAACCACGATCCACGCGATCTCATCGAGTAATTTATATTTGCATTTATGATTTAAGATGTTGAGCACTTTGACAAAAACATGTATGCCTTTTCTCACGAGAACTATATAATGAGTTTCATCCATTAATTCAACAATGAACACAATGAAGATACTCGTAAAACTAGATCGAACAATTAGGTAAATAACTTTAGACGTCTTTCGCTGTATACAAGGATTGTTGAGAGATACTATGATCACAACTTTCATTTAGTTTCACGTATTTTGCATGTGCAAATGCACTTTCCGTAACGTAGTCTGCACTCTTCTATTCCGTTAGACGGTAGAATTGTCTGATAAACTTTGATGTAAGTACCTTCTTAGAAAAATGTACTCTTTTATTTCAATAAAGTTTTGTTTTCCGAATTTTTGTGCATTTGATTACTTAATTAGTCGTCCTAGAGATTCTCTGTTATTCGTTACAGTCTCAAAAGATGTAGGTAAATACAGTATTGGAAGTTTCATTTATAACCCGGACGCATATGTAAAACCGGTGGTGCATGAATTTCGACCGATTTATGTTTTGTAAATTGTATGAAAGACCGCGAAGCTGTTCGTTGATTAGGTGAGAATGTTTGTCACGGAAGAATACACAATTTACATTATTCTCTTTCACGTTACAGTTGAAACTGTTCCAGAACCGTCCACGAAAGATCTAGTTTTAGGTATGATTTTTGTATAACATACTGCGTTCGAGTGAAAATGCAATTGAAAACGTTCGTGAGCGTGCGTGTGTATAAGAGAGAACTAGTACGGTCCAGCTGATGTTAAACCGCGTAAAGCGTCACCGCAGCGTATTAACAGGTAATATTTTTTCAGTTGCGATTTCAAACGCGATTCCGTTCATCGGCTTCGGTTTTCTCGACAACTTCATCATGATCGTCGCTGTACGTATTTATCAATCTACGTACGACGCTCGTATTTGTAACGTGATCATTTCAGGGCGATCAAATCGAGATAATACTGAATAAAAGATTTCCAATATCGACTATGGTAGCCGCAGCTTTAGGGAACACGATATCCGACATAATAGGGATCGGATCGGTACATTACGTCGAACGTTTCGCGCACAAAATTGGCTTTAAAGCGCCAAAACTTAGCCCCGTCCAGTTGAATCTACGTAGAACCAAAGCAGCCGCTAACTTGGTATGACAGACGCTTAATAATTATTTTTACGACGCTTTCAAAGTTCGTAATAAATGAGAGATTTCAAACGATTTAGGGACGAGTCATCGGAGTGACGATCGGCTGCATCATCGGAATGACGCCTATTCCACTATTTTCTTACTTTCACAACGGTGGTTGAAACTCGACCGACATTAAATGCTTGTATTGAAAGGTTGTACTATAACCGCAATAGATAATCGCGATAAATGGATGTGTAATAATAGAAGAAGAGAACCGTCTGCTTACAAGATACTTAATAGTCACGCGACCAAAAACTTAGCAATATTGATTTATGACAATCACGACGTTTATACGTTGTATAATCCTTGTAAATGAATGTATGTATTTAATGTACACACGTGTATAAAGTAACTGTAAATCTATATAAATAGCAGTAGCAACAGACTGTAATATTTTGTTCTGACCCTTTTCGTTACGTTTTACCCCTAGAATCCGCGTATCCTAAGATAAACAACTAGCATCTCTGTAGATCTCTCACATTCTTTATTGAAAAAATTATTCTGTCAGTAGTTCTCGTCGAGTTCACAAATTAGTAGAAAAAATATATACTTTTCTGTTCTTTTTTTTTACAACTTTTTTGACCAATGCGCGTGTCTCAGTGTTGATGATCCAGTGTTATTTTCGTAACGTAGTTCGCGTAATATCTCCAGTCGTGCAGAAGAATCTTTAAATCTACACTTAATATTCGTTTCCAATCCGTACTCATAAAAGATTCATCTGACGCGGTGGTGCCGTCGAGTAAATATTTGATCGTTGGTGTGTCCACGCGTTCGGTGTTAACGTTTCTCGTGTCCAACGTCTTCTCTTCGATCGACGCTGAATCCGAATGTTCCGGTAGCCAGGTCATCATGGAATTTAACCACCATTCCCAGTTAGCATCACTAACATCGTTCATTCCGATATTCTCACAACCCTGTTCGGACTTGTTGCAATTCAAGGAGAGAGATACGAGATCGGTCATCAGAATCTGTTCGTGCAGTACTTCGACGAGCGACGCCGTCACATCCACTGGATTCAAGTCGGTTTTAATGACATCCGTCGAGTTAGTCGTTTGCCTCGGACCGAGTATCGTTCCTGGAAAATAGCTTGCAACCAGTGCAGAGCCTAACAGAGTCACTACCCCTGCAGTATAGGTTGCCAAACAAATCGACGATACGTTCACCACGGCGTGTGCCACTTCTAACAACTGCATCGAGTTCATCAAACAACTCAGTTCCGTGTAAGAGAACCAACCTCTTTTCCGTGCCTCCTTATACGCTATATCTTTCTCTAACTTCTGTAGTCTTTCCCAAAAATCATGATTATGAACGAACACGGTCCAATCCTAAACGATTTATGAAAATAGTTAACACCATGGTAAATCACAACCGAGATAATGTCCGACGATTAAGTTACTTACGATAGCCTTTAGAAAGTCCTTTTCTAACTGATTTATTTCTGATATAGTCAGGTCACCCGACTGTGCCCATTCTGTATTTAAAACTTCGTCCACCTCTCCTTCGTCGTTTAAAAATTTACTAGCCACCATCTGTGGGACAGTTTCAAACAATGATATTCGTAAAAAAAATATTTGTTTCGACGTATTACCAAGGAAACGAGGAAGAGTTCGGAGGGTGCAACTTGTTGTAGATATTCCGGATTACAATCTTTCAATCTTTCCAAGTACAGCAATGCCAGGACCAGAGAGCACGGCGAAACGCAGGCATTTCTAGAAATCCTGCTAGCTTCCTCTACGTCTAATCGTTCGAGAGTGTGGCCACTCTTTACTTCCGTAAACAGTTCCGCTGCCAATTCTGAAAGTATGTTTTAACAACAGAGCATGCTTAATCGTTCGCGTACCATTTTCATTCAAGATAACTGCGAATCGGAGATACATTAGCAAACGATGAAAACAACAAACGGCGATACTAACCAGTAACAGGTAAACTGAGGCAATCGGTCACCGGCAATTTTGAATAATAAAGCGACTTCGATATGCGATTTAAGAATTCCTCGTGATTGCCCATGCTCTGTAGAACAATGAAAGATTAACGAGTTGACGGTGCTTGCCTCGAGAATATGTACGAGTATAAAGTCGTGTGTTACACACCGTGAATTTCGACGGAGTTCTTCTTTTTTTCGAAGTGTTCGTCATGTTTGAACGTCAACGAGTGTAAAAGAATTTTCTTAGGTAATGTACACACGAGGCAACGATCGATTTCTCTTAACTTAAACTGTTGCACTTTGAAGCAACAGTATTCAAAACCCACAACGAGGACGAGACGATTTATTATATCCTCCATTCGTAATGGTGCACCCCCTCCAGTCGTTAGGTCATTGAGGAAGAGTGAGAGAGAAATTCCTCGAACACTGTACGTGAAACCTAAGTTCTACTGTTTCTCAACGGACGACGCTGCGGTCGAAATTCCTCAAATGCGCCTCGCGTAATTGAATTACCAAAATCGAACGAGTACAACGGAGTGAACAGAAGGTTTACTTTGAGCGTACAGAAATAAAGAAGATGTTCGTATTTTTCTTTCGTTTGGAACCAATCATGAACGAAACGCGTCGTGATCTCGTTTTTTATGATGACAATGTCGACAATTAATAACTCGTTCCGTATCTGTGAATGTTTGTAAGTCGTTCTGTGGGAGTGTACGAGTATACACGTGCAGGCACATGCACACACCCACTAGGAGCGAGGATCCTTTTGTAGCTACTTTCATACACTAAATAAGTTATTTGACATATGTCAGATTTCTTATTACTGAATTAGTGGCTAATTGGTGGAATCAAGAAAGGGATGAGTCGAATGGAAAGTGGTATCAAACAATAAAAACTTACGTGAAAATGTGGTGGTAGTGATGCGTTTAAAGGGGAAAAATAATACAAAATCATTTCAAAGCGTCTATAAGGTGCTCTCGCGTATATGTCGTAAGTATTCTCTAGTTAATTGTTTAATTAAATCCGTCCAGGCCTTTCCCTTGGACGAAGTAACATAATTGTTATATAATATAAATTCGGTTAATCATGTTTATTTTCCATACCATTTCCATCAGTTCCACTCAACGATTCCACTTCTTTAACGTTCTATTCTTAACGACTTTCGATTTTTAGAATCAAGTCAATTTTCATCGCAAATTAACTGTAGATGTCGATGCAAGGAGCACGTCTAATCGTGTCAAATTAGAGAGTGCTCGGTTGCGAATTTTATGAATCGATGCGAACGGTCATAGTGAGATCTGCAGGGTGAAATGATTATTATTACAGGAACTGCAGATAAAGGGCAACTTGATGGTTTCATGGCGGATGGTGCAGTGCCACCAATAAAGAATGGCCATAATTGCAATAACATGGGTTTCTCGACGCAACCAGTAAAACAAACCTCCGATGTGCCCAACACCGTTTACGCGGTGGGGCAGTATGCCCCTAAAGTTTTGAAGAACTTGAACGCTCAACGATTAAAGAATCAGTTCAGCGATGTGGGCCTGGTCGCTGGTGGTAGCGTTATCAGAGCCCACAGATCTGTCCTGGCCGCAGGGAGCGCGTATTTTAATGCTATGTTCACCGGTGGTTTGGTCGAAGAACAGCAGGAGTTAGTAGAAATTCATTCAGTATCGCCTAAAATTCTTTCCCTCTTGGTGGATTTCATTTATACGGGGAATGTTGATATTACCCAGGACAATGTTCAAGAATTATTTGCAGCTGCTGATATGCTAGAATTAGACGAAGTAGTATTCGGTTGCATTACGTATTTGAAACAACAACTTCACTACTCTAACGCGCTTGGGATTTATAGGTGAGATCAGAGCCTCGAATTCGACGTTTGGTTCAATATCGGATAGTCAGGGCTCCGTTGCACCGAATAGCTTTTTAACGATAAATCTTCTTGAACAGATTTGCAGAAGCACATAACAGATTAGATCTTTTGGAGACTGCCCTACGCTTTATACAAGTCAATTTTCCTCAAGTTTCTCAAGAGGAAGAGTTTTTGGATCTGCCGAAAGAACATCTCGTTCAGTTCCTCAGTAGCGATTACATTCATATCGATACTGAATTCCAGGTTTGTGTCAGACTATTGAGTTAACACATTATCCGCGGCGTTTTCACTTCTAACGTGGTTCCGAAGGTCTTCCAAGCGGCATACAATTGGATCGTTCACGAGATACTGACAAGGAAATGTTACGTGTTTGAAATATTGAGTCACATACGTTTACGGCTGTGTTCATTGGCGAGATTGGAACGCGTAATTTTGGAATGCAAAGACGAGAGTCTGATCGTTGCGTTACGATCTATACAGAAGGATCTAGTCTCGAACAAAGGTTGCCTCGTGCCTCTTCACGCGCAACCCAGACTTTGCGCTAAGAAGAATGTATTGGTAATCGGCGGATCTAGACGCGAACACTCGGCGGACAGTTGGGGGAGAGCTGCTGAGAGTACTTATGAAACGATCGAAAAATACGACATATTTACAGGGTGCGTCTTTTTGCTTCTTTACACATCGGTTCGCAGTTGTCGTCAAGTCAAAGTTGTGATGATCTTTTCAGCCAGTGGAGCGAGGTGGCACCGATAAGCATAGGGCGAATACTACCAGGAGTTGCGTTGTTAGACGGAAAGGTTTACGTCGTCGGCGGGGAACTCGAGTCGTGTATTATCGCCAACTGCGAGTGCTACGATCCCCGCGATGACGTATGGACTCCAATTGCCTGCATGGAAGAGCCGAGGTGCGAATTTGGACTCTGTGCCTTGGACAACAACTTGTACGCGTTCGGCGGATGGGTAGGCGAAGACATCGGCGGATCAATAGAAATATACGACCCGATGACTAACTCTTGGACGCTCGATGGGCAGTTACCCGAACCACGATTCAGCATGGGCGTAGTCGCTTACGAAGGTACGTTCAGTTTGTACACCGATGAAGAGCGTCCGATCTATAAATCGGAGAATCACAACGTCTGCATTTTTCAGGGTTGATATACGTGGTCGGTGGTTGCACGCATAACAGCAGGCATCGCCAGGATGTGATGAGTTACAATCCGGTGACGAGAGAGTGGTCGCACTTGGCTCCGATGCTCACGCCTCGTTCGCAGATGGGGATCACCATTCTCGATGGATACCTCTACGTCGTGGGCGGTACGAATAAGAATCAAGAGGTTTTAACTTCCGTCGAAAGATATTCATTCGAGAAGGTGACACATCTTTTCTTCTGAATTTTTTTTTTTAATTCGTTGCGTCCTCGTCCCCGTGCTCAACGACTTTTCTCGTGTGGTGTATTTCAGGACAAATGGAGCACCGTCGCGCCCATGAACATGGGCAGATCATACCCAGCAGTCGCGGCGGCCGACAGCCGACTTTATGTAATAGGCGGTGATCAGTCTCAGGAAATCAATTTTTATCGAACGCAAATCACTATCTCCACGGTCGAGTGTTACGATCCGCATTCGAACAAATGGCACGAGTGCGCTTCGCTGCCGACGAGTAGAGGCGAGGCAGCAGCAATTGTCGCGCCCTTTTGATCGAAATTTTCTTTCAGACAAATTCACAGGATACGCTGAACATATTTTGTACGTATACTATTTCGATCACATCCGTTTACCTTTGAAATTCACAGTGACACGCGACCGTCTGTCTGTTCAAATATAATGTCGAATCGGAAACAATCTTATGTCACGTCGTAGATACGAAACGTGATCAAAAGAGTGTATGATTTAGAATGTATTTTTTATAGATCATAATTTTAACAGTATCGTCGACGACAGCTTTTTTTTTAACGAGCGTAAGATGCAACAGGATTTGAGAAAAAGAAGGAAAAATGTTCCATTACGATAGTACACTTTCTGTACCCAAGACATTAAATTGCGTATACCGATTTATTTGCAAGCAAGAAGACGTTTATTTTATATATATCTATTTACTAAATGAAAGTAGCTGAAACTGACTTCCACACACTTTAAACAACAAAAAAGAAACGTTTTTTAGTATGAACGAATTTTATTAGCCGTAGAAGCGACTGAAAGCCTTCGCGTTCTATGAGTCGTTTACCAAAGTTACGGAGAATGAAAAATATGATACTCTATTGTAAATTTTATCACATTACATCGAGAAGTGAACGGAGAACATATTTCTATGTAGTATGCGTGAAACGGAACGTCTTTAGTCTACGAGAATGAAAGCGTGAGTATTTAATTCTCATCGATGAATTGCATGTTCGAGTCAACGCGTGCTTGTAACGTTTATCCGATTCTGTTCTGCCCTGTAAATTCTCGTAATATCGTTACTCATCCATTCTTGCCGGTAATACTTAACGTTTAACGATATTATCCCTTCGATCGTTGTTCTTGAAAAAAGAAGAAAGAAAGAAAGATCGGACGTGAGATATTTTGGGAATCGTCAAATCGTATCTTACAAAATCACACGTAAGAGTCATTAGTTTTATAGAAGAGCTTCGTCACAGTCTGCTCTCGAAAGTGTGTCTGGTGCTATGCTGGAATTAAAATCATCCTTTTTACATGTCGTCGAATTGGGATGAGCGAATCTTGCTTTTAACGTTTTCAAATACACCTCGTCCGACGGTGTAAAATACACGAACAAGCGAAAAATGATTGATTTAGACAAGAAAAGAAACTGATGAGGGATTTGCTCCTGAAGATTCATGGGCGTTATCATAATATAAGTACTTAGCTCGAAAATAATTTTCATGAAGCGTACGTACGCGACGTGTCAATGTGATTCTACGATCAGCTGCTGTTCGCGTTTTTATCGTAACCGCAAGTTCTATCGAATCGAACTGTAACGACGATACTACGTACTTCTTATACCAAAGTTTTGTTTAACAGATGAATTGTGTAAAAAGATATTATTACGAGGTACAATATAGATTTAATGACGCGTTCGTTCGGTTGCTCTTTTCTGTGTATATAGACTTTACTTGAAGGTACGCATCGTTCTGAGCAAAGCAATTGTTCGAAATCTATTGGAACGAATTCATTTAAGCTCGTAGCAAATCATTTGTTGTAATCACATTTTAAATATCCTTAACGCTCTACAAGTTATAGCGATGTATGTATTTTTGTTATAATTGTATAAACGGCATACATTTTTTTTTAAACATGTTTTATTTGTTTTCTCTCAGTAAACTGTTGTAAGAGATGTTTGTTTTATAGTTTATATAATTGTTCTGTCACGTATTTATTAACGATATCTATCTTGTACGTTATCAAGAGTGCTGTTAGTTAAAAAGGCTCTTCTGTACACTTCAAATGCGTTGAACGATGTAAAGGGCTCGGCTCGTTCTAATTTTCAATCATGAAAGTATGTACACACACCCGCACCCGCCACACGCTTCTCTGTCTGGACCGAAACTAATGGAATTGCATTGAATTCATAAATAGCCGAAAAATATGTCGCGTGTACACGCGTGTATATGTTCATGGACACGTGCTTTACGCCGATCTAAACAGCAGAAAAAGAAATAAGTCTACTTGGAGATACAGACGTTTCACTTGCAATTTTTATACAAAACCTATTACGATATGTGTTTAGTAAAAATAAAGGAATTATTACGCTGAAGGAAGAACACGACCGTATCCTCCAATGATACTTGAAAAGTTACAGTGTCCACGAGACGACTCGTTACATGGACGTTTTACACGATATACGCTACGATATATTAAACTGTCTTGATAAATAAATATTTAAACATACATTGCCACTAGTCGTTATTCAGTTGTTTAGTGAATCAAATTTTATGAATAAAGAGTGTTTGAAAATGGATTTAAATGGTACACTTTTTAAAGGAACAAATCTGACAACGTCCTGAATATGAAACACTTTATTTGTATAAGGACACATATTGCGTTTTAAGTCCGGAATTAGAATAAAAAGTTTTAATTTTGGGGGACTCACGTATAATTCGTTCGAAGGATTCTGACAAATAAATAGAATCAACATTCACTATCAACTGTTTACGCATCACGCAACGTACAACTATTTCAGCTGATCCACGAACGATAATAAGCGATCGGTGCTAATTGTTATGAAGATTACGTAAACGTATAGTACACATCTTTTATGTATACCTACTTAAAATCATTACAAAACGTAGTCCAGTTCGTATCTAATGTATTGATTCTTTGGATCGTTCATGATTCGAGGGTAGCCGGCTACGAGAGCATCCTGCCCGCCTATGTAAAGGGAATTGTAGATCTTCCAATATACGTCCCGTACCTTCCGTGCCGGATGGAACAATCCCTGCGATTCGAAACCGTTTAATTTTCAAACGAACTTTTACCTCACAATTTTTTAAACCATGTACCTGTAAAGTGTATTGCAGTATTTTGATTGGTCCGAGAGCGACGCGCAAACCATCTACGGCGTCCATAAACGCTTGTACCAAATGCGGCGATGTCTCAAAAACGTTGGGCCAAACGTGATTCAATAAATGTATCAACGCGTCCTCGCATCCGAAACCGTAGACACCCAACGCCATGTGCTTTATAGCGGCGCACGCGGTTTGCCTGTGCACCAAATCCCTGCGACAACGTCCACAATATTAACATCGAATCCCTGCAGAAAGAAACCTTTTCATACGTCTTCTCACCTGTCCATGAGCGCGTCTTCTAACAGCGGACTAACAGCGTAAATGTAATCCTTTCCCATCTCACCGATGTACTCGAATAAGAAAGAGAGGGACTTCAATACACCGTTCTGCACGTTCAACTCCGGCACCCTGTACTCGTTCATCAATGCGGGCAGTACCGTGAACGGACTGCAAGTTTCGGCCACGATGGCTATAGCTACCGTGGTGCATACACGATTCTGACGCTCTTGCACTTTCAAATTGTTCAGAAGAGTCGCCAACACGTCGTGAGGCCTAAACACAGAACAGATGAATGATTTTAATCATCGTTAACTCCTTGAATATCTGTTTCGGTTCGTAATTACCCTATCGCCTTCGCAATGTAACCGAACGTGTTCACCGTGGCTCTTCTGATCGCCTTCTTATGAGCTTTCAACAGTTCCAACAGTTCGAAACAGATCCTCATCCATTCCCTAGCGGACACGTACTCGGGTCCTCTGTCCGCGATCCTCCCAACGAGATCTATACAATTTTCTTGTACCTAAACGAACGAAATTTCAGTGTATTGCTCATGGATCGAGATCCTGGTAAATCGCACTCACCTTCTCATGTCTGTTCTTTAGAATGGGAGTGAGTCGCGGTAGCAGATCCTTGATAGGCGGTGTCATTTTTGTCATTCCTATCACGTTGACGATAGCTTTCAGCGCGCCCAAAATGCTACCTAACACTTCAGGGTATTCTTCGCCCAGATATTCATAAAGAACGACGCCCAAATGACCCATCAATTTCTCCTGTAGACGCGCGACCAGTTTACGTAAATAAAATTCGTTTATGATTCAGACGTAAATGCAAACCCTTTTACCTCCTGACAAGTCTTCATGACGACGGCGATTCGTGATATCAAATCGGCAGCTTGCTGCCTCACCTTAGCAGATTTGTTATTCAATCTCCACAGTATCGTACCGCATATTTGCGGAAGATACGCTTTCACTCTCTTGCCTAACGTGTTGACGATGGTACCGAAACCATTTAACATCACGACGTCCTATGCGATAAACGTAATTTGGTTAATTAATCGTTGATTCACTGGTAGGAATTCGCGATCTTGATTCAGGCGAACGTCACAAACCTCTGTTGTCTGTTCCTGGAAAGCGTATAGGATACCATCGATGAGCTGCTCCTCCAGGCGAGAATCGACGTCCGCGGCTCCCAAATTACCCATGATCTTTTCAATCGTCTCCATGACCATCTTTCTGTACTGCTCGTTCTCATCCTTCAGATCGTCCACCACTCGGTTTATGATTTCTGACGCGCCGACTTTATTCGCGATCTCCACCGTCGTGTCCACAAGCTGCAGAAGTCAAGACTTCCGTGAGGGACGTCTAAAGACAATCCGTAATCGAGAGCAACGCACGTCGTTCCACGTACCTGTCTATAATTTCTACGATCCAAAGCCATTCGGTGGTTCCAGAAATGTTTGAAGAAGTGCGGCAGAATTTCATCCTTGATATATTGCGCTTCTACACCGTCCGTTCCGCAACATTGTTTCACTACCTATTCAATCAATGATTCACGTGGACTCGTATAATCGATCATAAAAAAATGACGAATCTCGACAATACTCACTTTTAAAACAATCTTCTTCATCTCCTCATCCGGCGACTGGAATTCACGAATAAGAATTAACATTACTTCGCGAGTATAATAATTAGCGTATTCAGCGTCCATAAGGGGAATTAAATAACCAATGGCTTTTAAGAACGCGGCGAGACCTTTCCCTCTGTGTGTACGAATACCCTTCCAAAGAGGTTTTAAGACAGAGTCGAAGCTTTCGATACCGTACGGAGTGGCTGCTTCGGCTAACGCAGCGATCGCTAAAGCGGTAATAGTACGAACTTTTTGTTGCTCGTCGACCAAACCTGCGAATCAATCAGTTTATTCGTTCACCTTCTCAGACACGACCGTTCGCGGTACATACGATCAATTTCAGTTACCGTGTTCTATGATTTCGACTAAACTCTTCAAATGCGGCAATATAGCGCATCCCATGAGAATAGCGATTTGCTGGACAATTTTGATGCCCGTGTGACGGGCCTGCCATGATTTCTTGCTACGGCACACAGCTTTCAGAAATGGAAGCAGCGAGGGAATTCCCAATGCCGATGCGACCACGGCGAACGCTCTGGCCGTTGTATTTCGCACGTACTCGTCTATGTTGTCGATATCTGGCCTCATCGTGGAGATCATCGTCGCGAGACCCGCGGCTTTCGCTAAGTTCGAGATGATTTCTCTGCCCTCTACACGAGCGTAGTAGTCCTCGTCGATCAACAAAGGTTCGATGACGACCAAAATCTGAAGACGAATCACACTTTTATACCCGCGATGATAAAAATTTCGAAGTAAACCTTACCTTGTGGACGTAAGGCCTGACCAAATCGTCGAGTTTGTAAAGAATACGATCGATCACTTTTACAAGAAGATGACGCTCTTGATCTTCCAGAGTAGGAGACATGAGCAGGGGTAGTATTTGATTGAACAACGGACCAGCGCCGAACTCTCTCGCTTTATCCGTGATCTGTCTCAAAGCGGCTTTCCTCATTGGCGGCGTGCCGTTCTTAATTTTCAACAGTAATTTCATGATCTTCCTCTCCTTCTGCTCCTCGGGGCTGAGCGTCTCCTCGTCAACGTCGACCAACAGTTTGTCGAAATATTGCGCGTCCTCCGGTTTCATGAAAGGCAGATTACCTTTCGGCTGATTGTCCACGAACTTCGCGGTCTTATCCTCGGTTTGAATGAAAAATCCTTGCGGCGTACCGGCGATCGGTGTCGGAGTCGCGGTGAGCTTTCTCGCGGGCGTACGAATCGGTATATATCCTGGATCAAACGAACTCGTTTATTCACCGACATAGAATTCTGTGCACGACGGTTGCCGTTTATAACGTCTACCTGCGGGTGGTTGCAAAACTTTGTATCCAGGCGGGAACAGAGCGTCCAATTCGTCGTCCGAGAGAGGCCTGTTCCTCTCGTCGATTTCACGTTCCCAGCGATAAGCCTGGAGCTGTTCCGGGGTCATCGACATCAAATGTCCCGGCGTAGGTGTAGCTAAGCCCATAGCTTTCGGCCCCGTCGGCGTTACTCCACTAGGAGTCAGAATCGAAGCCTGATGCGGCGTCGCGAGTGGAGTCGCTGGAGTTTGCGGCGTCATCGATCCAGGCGTCTGGTTGGAAGGCGTCTCGTCCCATCGGCTGCGACGCTTACTCGCGGAAGGTGTTGGCGTCTCTTGAATCAAATCTCCCACGACCCGATCTGTCCGCGGTGTTTCTGCCCAACCACTGCTATGACCCGGAGTTTCTACAATTCAAGAAAAATTATCGTCGATCGATTGCGTGCAATCAGTTGTGACAGATCGGCGCGGTGCGGAACGTCGACACTTACCACGCTCGGTCTTCGGGGTTTCGTCCCAACGATTTCTACGGCTCGAAACAGCTTTCTCATGAGACGGAGTTTCTCTGCCCGGCGTGGCTGCGCCAGGCGTGGCGTGTCCTGGAGTGGCGTCCCACACTCGCGTGCTCACGCCTGGCGTTGCGCCAGGAGTCTCTCCACCTTTACCATGTCCAGGCGTCTCGTCCCATCTGATAGCTGCCGGTGTTACCTGTAATATTTTCAAGTATTGCCTGCCTCGTTCGTACAAATACTTCCGTATTTATCCCACTCACGTCGGCATTGTCCCAAGATGTAGCTGTGGTGGTAGTCGGTTTCTTAGGCGTTGGAGCATCGTCCGTTTGATCCCAACGACCTCTTTTCTTAGGTGCAGGTTTGGGTTCACCGTTCGCTTTCAACGTTCCCTCCTTAGCTTTCTCCGCTAATTTCTTTCTTAACTGCAACGATAAAACGTGTAAACGATATCTACGCGGAAATAGGAACATATCGAAATGTAACCGAAATTATTGCGTACCTCAGATTCTTCCCCTTTGAGTAACTGTTCTCGCATAATCTCGGTGTACGTCCTAGAACCGATGTCCGGCGTCTTACCACCTGTAATCAGGAACCAAACGTCACGCAAAGCGCAACCATTAGACATTTGTTCAATGAACGCTTAAACTTTCGAGAACTTCTGACATACCTAGCCATTTAATAATATTTATTGTTAAAATGCCCTTAGAATAGTTTCCGATATTCTAAGCAAACTACTGAATTCGCTCTCGTTTCCACGTTGCATTTACCATTGAAATTAAATGACATACGATCAAAACGTTTCCCCGAGCGGAATAGAAGAATAAATGCGTGATTAAGCCGTCGCGTTAATAGTACAACGGGTTTGAGAGAGCTGCAACAGCAGATGGCATATAGCATACGTACGTGAATGTTTGGTGCCACAGGGAGCATTGTCCTGCTCATCTCTTCCACATCGAAAAATACTTTAGCCATCTAAAAATCAACTCATTCTCGTTATTAATAATATTTGCACGCCAACCACTCATACTAGTTTTTCAATAATTTATGTTCTCACGGAAGGGAGCGCGATACGATGAGATTTCACGTGGCCGTAATCATGAAAGAATAAAGAAAAAAGGTTTGCGAAGCATGATACTGATTACAGCTGGGAAAGTCTCATTGTATCGTGTACACGACGCGACTGTAATGTTTCTGTGTCAATTCAATCTCGCTTAACCTTCGACATAGTATCCTCGGTAAGCAGATGATTCCAAACGTGCAGACCGTCACTAAGATTGGAAAAAAATTTATACATTAGTATTTATTTGAAAGAATCGCATTCACTCTCTCCATTCAAGCCAGCATTATTTATTTCTTCCACAATCTATGCACGAAGAGATCTTGAGCCTATTTCAACTATCGATAACCGAGACCATCGTCGAACACGAATTTCGTCAAATACACGCGACACGATAGTTAAACGATCGAGACGCAATTTACATTCCGGTCTGTTCGAACGATCTCCGTCTTGGTTACCATAGCCGTTAATACTACAGCAATATAAAAACGTCGCTTAATAAATATCCATTAAATGTTAACTACGAAAAATGTTTGCATTAAAATTACTTAATATTAAACATGGCACAGTTTGCTGTAGTATTGTTCTGCTTGATACTCTCGGATATGTATATGTACAGATTTATCTAAGCGGTACAAGATCGAACATTTTTGTTTCATGACATGTTCGATTAATTTAAGTCTCGTGTAAAATGCAGAATGAACGAACTGAATCATGAATTGGAAATAGTTCCAAATAAAATCCTAGCACTGATCCTTCAAATAAACCATTTTGCAATGTATAAAAAATCATACAGAAGGTGGACTTCGACCGTTATAATTCGATTGTGAAAACTGTGGAATACTTTCAGACGTATGATATTATGAATCGATGTGAAGGAAGTCAACTTGACTTATTATTCTAATTCTCGGTCGGTCTCGTTGAAAAGGAAGCAGTGGATTTTTTATACGCAAAAATCAAGTTGACTCTTATATGACGAAGTATCTTAAATGATTCGATCCTTTCATGAATCGTAGTGATAGAAACTTTATCGTGTGCGTATTTCGTTGCAATACAATTGGTGACACGGCGAATTACTTCGAATTAAAAATACGTGAAGGCTGATAAAAAGTTTCCTCACTCGTATTGTATTGCTTGAAAATATTAATAAGGAACGTAACGTATAAACACACTTAATGTCTAGTTACCTGCTTTCTTTCGAAACAGTTTTAATACAATGGAAATTAGATACCAACCTTCTGCGAAAGGATCAACACGTTCTGGTGAGATAATCATTCGTCTCCTTTTTTGTCTATATTCATCCTCCCTGTCAGCTATGGTGGGTCTTCTTCTGTCCGCGAATGGATCGTAATCTTTTTCACTCTGAAAGATACAAGTGAAATTACATACAAACTCAAAGTCTAATTAATAAGATCGATATTATCGGAGAAACGTTCTACCTGTGCGACGTCATTGAGTAACGCTGCTGGTGCAGTGTATCCAGGTCTCTTACTGGTACTGAAAGTTGTCGGTTCATAATCTTCTTCCTGAATCAAAATCACATAATCAGCATCAGATTGTTATGTTCGAATTACAAATAAGAAGGTCAATCTAGATCGTACTTCAATTTCATCATTGGCCGCAATAGATGTAACGTAGCCTTCATATTTATTATTACTTCCATCGTAAATGTCTTGATCGTAAAAACCAGTTTTTCCTAGTCCTACTTGGTCCTTCTCCGCAGTTGCATTTTGAATCTCTTTTTTCTTTGACTGTATTTCTCTTATTTGTGCTTCGATGTCTAAGGAAATAAACGTTAAGTATGATTACACGAACGAAGGGAATCACTTCGGAAGAGAACGATGTACAACTAATGATTAACGATACATCTACAAATTTATGAGAAATAAAATGTTAGGAGCCGAATTGAATGAAAGAGTAATTAAAGATCGACGACGCGTGTCGCGAACGAGCAGCTGAATGAATAATTACATAGCACACGAATATGCTGTTTGAAAGCGATGCATAGATACAGTAGCGAGCAGTTGAACGATTTCAATCGTGGTATACGGACCTTCGTGCGTTCTCGGAATGGAATCCATCGCGCACCCTCGAAATTAACAGACTTTTCTTCGTTGAAAAATCTGTCTTCTAACGCAGGACGAAGCCAAAGAAGCCAAAAGTAGGGTAAAAGTGTATGTGTTGTACCGTTGCACGTCGCTATTCTGCCATGAAGCAAAGTAAGCAGACGTAGATGGTTTCAATCATTGCGATTCAATGTTCCTCTACGCACGACGCTGTGATCGAGAATCAAAGATACCAGCCTTGTGTACTCGCCAATATTATTAAAGAATATGAAATTTGCTATAGAAGAAATATACATTGACTAATCAATTACTGAATAAATCATATTTTTATGCGAAGAACTTCCGCATTTACATAATATGCTGCAAGTCAGAGGATAAAATCATATCAAAGATCTCTTGATACTGCGTTCGCGGTGGACCCGAAGTTTGAACAAACTGTACGTTTCATTGGTCGTGATCGTCTTTGTAATGTAACTTGCGTAGGATAATAGTTGTAATGTTGTAATGACTGGATGAGTCGTTCAGTCGTTCAGTGATCGAGGTGATCGAGCGATCATGCGGTGACACCTGAATTGTCAAGTTGTGTACGCATGTATCGCGTAGGTGTCTCGACTTTTCTCCCGTATTAATAATTCCGATTGCAACAGACGATTAATTAAGTCGCAGTCCCGCGGTATACCGTTCGTACAGTTTCCGCGATGGAAACGATCAATGGTAAATTTGACGCAACTGACATATGCGAACGTTGAAGATGAATCGCGCAAACCAGTGAAATGTTTATGCTCACGATTGATGTATGTACCAGGGAAATAAGTTGAAGGATGAAATCATTCTACTCGACGAGTTCACGTAATTTAAACTCGTCATAGCGAAAGGCTCAGGTCGAGAATAATCGTTGATCAATAATGAATAAGACTCACATGGACAGAAGACTGAATCAATTGCCAACTTGGCTGTGGACTAATTCCACCACTTTACCGCCGATCTATAAGATGGTATGGGAGGCAGTCAGGGAGGATAAGGTCAGAACAAACGGAATGCAGACCGAACTGTTAGTCGACACCAACAAGGTTTTCCCTTTGTTGCTCACTAGTCAGCTACCCACCGAAGTCCTCGGGCATATATGGAACTTGGCGAATCAAAAATACGCTGGCCAGTTGACCGAACAGGAATTGTACATCGTCCTAGCTCTCGTCGCAGCTGCACAAGCTTCTTACACGTTCAACAGTCTAGACATATTACATCTGCTTCCGTTCCCACCTACTCCGTACTTGAACATCGAATGTTTGATGAATCTGCAACCGGTTACCCAGTCGAATTCGACGGCCAAATTTCAAAATGTTCAGGACAGCGATGAGATCGGGTTTATCGATTCGGACGGAAGAAATCCCTCGGAAACGAAGGGAAAGACGAAACTGCATCAACAAGGAGTTATATCCTCGGATTTACATGCACAAATGATAAACAATGTACCTGGGAAAGTTTCATGTTTCGATAATAAGTCTTGCGTTTCTCCTGCTTCAATATGGGATTCCAATAACGTAGCAAAAGATGCGAAACAAATATCTAAACAAGCAGACCCATGCGACGATTTTTCCGAGTTTCAAAGTGCTCCGGTTACTAATGTCCCGAGTGTTCCGATTTGGGACACGAAACAAGGCTCGGCCATTGGAAGCAGACTCGCGAATCACAACTTAGGGATTAAGAAACCGACGGAAAAGGCGAAAAAGAACAATATAAATGCTAAATCCAATCATGGCACTACCCAGGCAATCGCGACACAGGTGTCTATGACCGCGATGTCTCAGAGCAGAGATCAACCGACGCTCGACTGTTTGACGGATCAGCTGTTTCCTAAGTGTACATTGAAGAATCAGTCTAAGACGGTAATCCTTAAGGACACGGTGATAAGGAATGACGATCCACCCAAGGACCAGGGCGAAAATGTAAAGAATTATACAGATACGGAAATTGTAGATTTACCTAACGACAAAGATGCCTCGAACAAGTTAGAATGGATGGACATGGTAATACGATTTCTAAAAGTTATTACTTTCGTTGGACGAAATTCGATTTATTGTTGATTCCCCGATTAGGCACCGGCAACGACATCAGCAATTAGCCACCAGGATCTAATGAATCTCCAGCTCGTCGAAGATAAATATAGTGCCTTGCGTGCATTGGTTCAAGAAGCGACTGGGTCTACTGAACCAGATACAAACGCAAGTTACACCAGTCAATCGGCTGATGAATTTGGAGAATTCGTGTCTGCGGAACAGCCTGCTACTAATGCTCCTGCCACGAACGCTTTAGACACTGATGGCCTTGCCGATATTTTTACAGATTTTGAGTTTAAACCCACTAACAATAATAACGCGAGTACAGCAGATTTCAATCTGATGTCAGACATCTCTGAATCATTTGATAATCTTAAGCTTGAGAATAACGTAGGAGAACGCCCCTTAGAAATAGGTAATTAACATATCTGCCACGTTATTCGCTTCACTTCCGATTCTGACTCGTTTGAACGACGTGCTAATGGTAATGTTCGCTTTAAGGGAAAGCTATTCAAAAGGAAGATGCCATATCAATTAATAGTATAGAATTCGCGAATGGTGCGTCGAATGCGTTAACTCGATCAGGATCTGTGCCTAGTTTAGATCTTAAGTCTTTCTTACCATCGAACATGGAAGATGAACAGACAGTAGACACTGCTCCCCAGGTCACTACATTTTTCTTTCCTATTCGATATTGACACTAACAGTAAGATGTATGAATAAAAACGATTTCGTCTGCTATTGATTCTGCAGTCTGAATATTGGGAGTGGAAGCAATACATGGAGAGTTGCGTATTATTATTGCAAGTAGCTGCAAATATATTTACGAACATCAGTTCGGAGCTTGCACTACACGAAGTCTTAAATTCAGCACAGGGATACAATTTTCTTTGCAGTAAGTATCGCAGAGAATATCATTTATTTTCGTTAGACCGTATAACAGCGTTAATGGACTTTTGTCAGATTTAGCCGAAGTCGCAGCTGTTTGTAGACGCGTTAATTTTTCGTACAAAGAGATGGATATAAATATAATTGGTTTCGACGAACTGTTGATGGACATCGACCGGATTTGGGCAGAAATGGAACCGTTTTATGCGAACATACCGGTAACGAACAGTTTTAAAAGATTACGAACTTTATTAAACAGATATACAAGACAGTGTTGTACATTTCAGATAGTTACGGAGCTTCCAGCTTGGCCTTTGCATCAAGGGGAAGCGACTTGTTGTTCACTTTGTTTAACGGTAATTACTAGCGGCAGGATAGTATATAATGAGAACAATTATCACGTTACTTGTGCGAACCTATGGCTTAATTGCGTAAACAGTCATTTGCCCGTGATGCGTCATCCGTCTTTCTGTTCGCACTCGAACGCATGTCCAGGTAACAATCATATTTGACGTTGATCTGCGTGAAAACCCGAGTCGCGTTCGTCAATTTTTTATCGTTAACATTGTTAATGAAGGTTCGTAGGGAATCAGAAGACGAACTATGCATTTAACTATAACGATTAAAGAATCAAACATTTTTAGTATTTATCACGAGACGAGCAGCAAGCGAAAATGTATTTCATAGAAGTTGTACATACTCTTTAAAGTCGAACATTTTCAAAATCTTATCAGCTAGTCCGTTTAAGAAAAAATAACGATCTGTACAGAGACGAAGAACACTAGAGGAAACTGCTGATGTGATACAATCTTAATAAATTAGGGTGAAAGTAATGAATCATGAGCAAATGTTTATAGAAATCTTAAACGTCTTAATCAAAGGGACTTCGGATCCTTGAAGCCAGGACGAAAGTTCATATCAATCAAATCGAGTATAATATTTTCGTGACGATCTCATAGAAATCTTGATATAATCGCCAGATCGATTTGTTGAACGATGTTACAGTACAGGTACGCTAGTAATCTTATAAGTTCTAAAATTATCGTTGACTCGTGTCGCGCGGTCTATACACTATTCCTCTGCTTTTCATCTCTCTTATGACACCAGCTGGCAAACGTCCTGATACAGATATCGCGTAGACGCCTTTACAAAATCTATCTGAAAAAAAAAATTGAAATCCTAGTTATCGCATCAGATATATTATATTATATACATATATACGTATATTAGCGAGGCTTTTTGTTCGGCGCATCGCTTTCTGTTTACACGGACGAGATCGTGAGACAGCAAAAGTAGCGTATAAAGATTAATGCAAAGTACATACACGCAATTAAAAATATGTTGGAATTTAATCTTACGTACGCGCACAAGCATGTTCCTTAATAACTATACGTACGGTCGTGCATATTAGAAGAAATTCTGTATAAATGTATAATAATTAATACTAACAAGGGGAGACTGCGGTCGACGGGTTAGAGATTTTGATGAAACTTGCAGCACTCAAAGATGTCATATCGGAGTTTAATTTGGTAAAGCAGTAAAGTGGAATATTCAAGATTTTCTCAAGAAATCAAACTCAGATATGACATCTTTGAGTGCTGCAAGTTTCATCAAAATCCCTCACCTGTCGACCGCGGTCTCTCCTTGTAAGAATCTCAGATACAAGAAACGATTAAACTGTAAATGTACACGTGTACACAGAACTGTGTGCACGTGTACATGAATCTCATTATTTTATATTGGTTGCATCTTTTGTATTGAAATCTCAGCTATAGAAACTTGTACAAAGTGCTGCCTTTCAATACATTTACACGCGTGATAAAAAAACATGATTTGGGTAATTGTTGTTTACACTGCCAAAAGGAAGAAAGAAGATTAATTTAACGGAAGTCTAAAGGTACATTATCGAAATTCAAAATGTCAAAATGAAGTAGAATAATGGGTAATAGTCTATATTATGATTTACTGTAAAACAATGTGACAGTTATAATTTTGTAAAGATATACAAGAATAAAATAAGGATATTTCTCTTGCTTAATCTTAACTACGTATAGACTGTTGTTACTTACTTATCCTTTGCCACTTGCAGACCCAACTATCTTCGGGGCTCATCGCAGCTATCATGCTGAAGAAACAATAATGAATTTAGAATCATGCATGATCGAAGGAAAGTGATTTCATCTTCATTTGTCTATCTTACCCATCGAAATTGGAACTCGTGCAATCGAAAACGTTGTCTTTATTGTTCTTCATTCGCAGAAATTCATCGCAATTATCGCAGCCATCAAACTCGAACTGATCAAACGTCTGAACAAAGAAAACAAGTGTAAAAGAAAGGAACAAAGAAAACGTCTGAACAAAGAAGAAAAGAAGACAAGTTAAGTGAATACAAACGAGAATGAGATGTACCTTGATCAGAGAGCATACCAAACAGGCTCTCAGCCCGCGTAAATCTTTAGGAACCGTCTCCATTGAATAATGAATAAATAAACTTTACAATATGTATCACAACAATGACGCTCCGTTACCAGACGTTACGCTCCGTTTCTTACTGTAGCCAGAGAGAAAATGAGAGTGCTCAGATAGCCCTCAGTGTTGGGAGTTGGGATACGGGCCGGGTTTTCTCGCGCATGCGCGTATTGCGTGCATAACTTTAAAGCCAAATTCATATGAATACACGAACATAATGATATAATAAATTACATTATCATTTTTCGTTGAAACCTTTACGCTACTATTTCTAGATATGGAATATTTAGAAGACTATAAGAAATCTTTCTCGTATTCTATATTCTTGATAGAGAAAGACACAGTGTGACACGAAGGCCAATGAAAATTCGTTCTGTAGCTTTGGAAGAGTTAGGAGAGTTACACGATAAGCCGGGCGTGATTCACGGTAAAACGTAAAACGTCAAACACCGGGTGAAAATGTCAAAAACCGATGGGAAGAAAGATGTGTTAGCATCTGCGTTAGCATCTGCGTTCCGAAAAATCGATGTCGATCAGTACAGTGATAATAACTTCAGAGAAGAAGACGCTGACGGAGGGATAGGAGGACCCACGGGTCCAGATGAAAATGAGATTTTGACACTCCTTAACCAATATCCTTCCCATGACATTTAGAGACATTAAATCGTATTGTAATAATCTTTTCGCTTATACTTCATCATATTTTCCTTAACGTTTATTCAAGGGTAAGAACGCCGAAGCCTTAATATCGGTATTGAGGTCCGCACCTCTGGGGTGTAAAAATCAACAAGTAAAGGTAACCCAAATAACACGCCCTTTTCTCACGATTATTTTCTCACGATCTAACGTATACTTGGACCTCCGTATCCGTGGTTCATCGTTCTAGACTCCTCGCGATAAGTCTGCACGAATTCGAGAGGTTTCCCGTGATATTTCGCCAATGTGTAATAGAAGATAATCGAGAATATCTGATGATACTGCACGTGTCTGAATAAGATTCGTTATTCTCTGCGGATACGTGGTTCCTACCATCAAAGTTCCTCTCACAATTTACTTGAGACAGGTATTTACGATTTTACAGGACAACGCTCGGAATTTAACGTTAAAGGTACTTCTGAGCATAAAATCTACTCAGATGGACGATTGCTTGGCGCAGATGGATCGGGATTTGTTAGACGTTCTGATGAAATACATCTATCGGGGATTCGAAGTTCCGGCCGAAGGTAGTAGTAGTCATTTGTTGACTTGGCACGAAAAGGTATACAACATCAGCGGTTTCGGCAGTATTGTACGAGCGTTCGCGGACAGCAAACGTGCTTGAAAAATTTTACCATTTCCCAACGATGTTCATTAAAATTCTTACCATTAACCCTTACTGTTACCCATTGTCATTGTTAATACAATGAGGATGTAGATAGTGGATGTAGATTTCACATGGGGAATATGAGACAAAAATTTCTGTACATTTGTTATCAATAAAGTAATTTTTATTTCTTATACATCTCGAGAAATGTCTTTCCGTAGAAAACAATGGCATGATGCATCAGAAGTAACGTTCGTGTGCACGCATTTCTTTTCGAAAATCATGTGTGTACGTATATATGCACAATAATTTGATAACAATCTAATATATACGAAATCATGATGCTACGCACATTATATATATATATATATATATATGTATGTATATAATTTATATTCTATTATCAAGTACAACAAAATGGATAAAATTAGAGTATCATGTAAATTTCGCAATCGTGGATCATTTTATTACTGCGGAGGTATCTTTCAATCGAACGTATCATTACTCACATTTATCCTTCACCGTGAGCATTATCATATTTGTCTGATGTATCAAATATAACGCACTGACAAATACTGCATTTGCCCTGTAATTTTAATTACAAATTTCACAAAGATCTTTTTAACAGATGGAGAAAAGATGCACATGTAATACTTACTGCCCTTCTTTGAAATACTCTTTCAATGTATTGCTAAATCTCTTACTGTATTTCACGAACTCTCTTTTCCTTTGGTCCAATGCCTGTTTTCCAGCAGATCCACGAATGAATGCGGTAACTTCATTCACCGCGTCCAAAAGCTTTTTTATCGCGCTCGCAATTTCTCTGAAACGAGAGCACGTTACATAGAGCAAACGACAATCGTTTGAGGTATTAGTTAAAGAACATACTTGATTGTTTCAAGGAAAGTTTTACGATCTGTTATTTCATCAGGGATCCTACTAAGTATTCTTTTTAAGGAGGTCGATTTGCGATTTAATTCTTGGAAAGCATCCTCGGACCGTGATGACCTGTATTCTACGACTAGCAAACATAAAAAGAAATCTGTATTAATCTAGGTTTACTTTAATGATGGATTATCCATATTTTCCTATGATCGGTCGTGGTTTTACCATCGTAATCAGAAGCTGCTCCTTGCAATCTGAGTACGCTTTCGTTCATGTCAAGATTAAGTTCAGCCCGTCGTATTATACCGAGTATGAAGTCATGCGTAATCCCTGGATGAGAGTTTTCAGCTTTCAACAAAGCTGTACGCAACGTTTGAGCAGCCAACACATTTTGCCTCTCCAACTTCGTTCACAATAAAAAATCAACGAACAGGAAACATCAATTCGACAATTGTTTAAGACGTGCATATTTTTATGCAAAGCACGATTCTATATGACGTGTACTACTTATAAACAGCAGAAATTATTAATACCTTCGTTAATATCGGTCTTAAAATGACAGGAAGGACCAGTGATGTAACTGGAGTTTCATCGCCCATTGTCATCCTTTACAACGTTTATTTATATATACTGTGCAAACGTAATTAACCCTTAATAAGCTACGCACGGTTCGTCAACTTTTTAATTGGTCACCAGGGGCATAGAGCGAATTGTTTATATTAAGAAGATATCTGTTTCAATCATATTCCTTGATACGTGACAGCTGTCACCGCTCTCTCTCCCTCTCTCTCACTATCTCGTACCTCTCGTACCTCAAAACGAAGTAGACAGGCTGTACAACTTGACTTTCACATCATGGTTCTTTTAACATAAATTTATTGGAATTTAAATGCTAATAAAAAAGCGTTGCGTCGTAAAATCTTTCTAAACCACATTGCAACTGAAATAAGCTTGCTATTTCATTTTTTAGGAAGAAATGGAGTGTGATCTTTCAGTTGGTAATACGTTAGCAGAGAGAAAACGAAGCAGTGATCGCAGTCATGTGACCCTCACTCATGCCCCCACTTTGCTGGATCGGCGTCAGCCGTTTACTTTTTTCTCTCGTGTACGTGTGTGTGATAGCATCCTGCGTCATGTTTGTACGTATTTCGGATTAACTTCAATCTTCAAAACCTTATACGCACGTAATTGTTGCCAGCTTAGCCGCTTAATTACGACGCATTTATTACTTCCCGTACGTGTAAGTACTGTCTGTATGTTAGTATTTGTCAATTTTCGCTATTAATGCCGATTAACAAATATGGGTTTGCTTAACTACTTGTTGGACACTTCCGGGATATTGCTTCGAGATCATAACATTCCTTTATTCATATCCGTTACAGTTTTCGTCTTTGTTCTTCTTCTTTGATGACTGGCTGACGGCTGGTTCCTGGCACCCCACAATTTTTGGTGGCTGGTTCGTGACATACCTCAACTTTTACCTGGCGGAAGCACGAACGTCAATAAAGGTTTTTGTCACAGTGAGTCCTTTGTTTCCAAGTTCCTCCGGTCACTCGATCATGCCGGGACGAAGGATCCGAAACGGCACGAGTGACCGGTTGTAGTTTATACTTGTTTGACGAGCATAGTGACCCTGAATATTTAAATAGATCGCACGTACGAAATGTATCTAATGGATGAACATTTCGTGCGGAAAGTTAATATAATAATTCGCTGTAGTAGCTAGTTTTCCCAGCCGATTACAGGTGAACGGAACGTACATACTGCATGGATGTGTTTGTGTGCTAAAGCTCGGGTGCGGAGTCGTCCCGGGACGGCTCCCGCAGGCCCCTGCATCCGAACGTGTGAGAGCCCGTACGTACCGTCGTGCCGTATGAGTCTATTTTGCCCTTCTTAAGTACAGAAGAATCAGGTAGACAGGTAATTGACTTCTGGTACGCCTGTTAGCATGTGATGCCAGGTAGGACTGGGCGGGTCGGCGCATTCTCATTCGCGTCTTTTCCTTTTCGCTGTGTCCAACCTGTTTCAGGACATTCGATCGATCGACGCAGTGTGCTTGAAACGAAATGCATTCCGTTCGAGACGAAGCACGCTCGCGGTGCTTTTACAGACCCGTGATCTTCGGATCCGATCTACGCGTATTTCCAATTCCAACTGGGGCGAAGTCGCCCGAAGAAAGAAGAGGCTACGGCTGAAGAGGCCTGGTTCCATATGCACCTTGAATGATCGTGCATTCAGAAGTTATGTTCATACGATTTCCTAAATGCAGAATCGTTCGGTTACTATTTCGTCACTATGCTCGTTCTAGTTTGTAAGCCAGCGGGATGGCTACTGCCACCCCAACGACTTGGGCAACCGCGACCGTATTTAGCATTGCGAATTATTGGTACGAGTTATGCGAGAATCAAAAATTCGTTTTTTGTATCTTTTGCCTTGCACTGAATTAGAGTCGAACCGTTTGCATCGAATCAGAGTTCAGCTTCTTGTATTGCTTGTTACCCGCGGAGTTTGTTCGTGATATTAAATTATTATTACTATTTGTTCGCAATTGTCCACACATAGTATTTCGATAAATTTATTTCATCAGCCACGATTGTTCAGTTTAACGCTGTAATCTTATACTAAATACGAGCGATACATCATAAATAACAACCGTATAACGAATTATTATCAGCATTTCAAAAGTATAATACGAGATGAGAATTGCCCATTAAAACTATACGAGTAACATGATATCTATTGAAGCCGCATGTCACTATTATTGCGAGCCGCACATAGTAAGAGGCCGAAATTATGTTGATCGTCTATCGCTTTGATAAGGGAACTGAAACATCGTGAAATCGTACGAACGACAGTTGTACGTTCGATCGTTAGCGATAAATCTGATTATTGGCAGTATTATTGGGAATACGGATATGCGTATGCGGCGCGTACGTAGCGTTATGTCAACGTCGCGCAGAACTTTTCAAATGATTCGACGAAGGAACGTCTCAGATATAAAAATTATACATCTTCGAGTTTACGTATCCTTCGAGACGCCGTTCGACTCTCCTGGAACATTTTTCCGTCGAATCATTTCGAGCGCTACCTTGTATTATACACAGCCTATAGGACGTATACGTCGCCCGTTGAGTCGTTCAACGGTGTCGGTACACATTCGAGATATAATTACCAATCTATTCGCATATTGAATCAAGCGATTAGGAAGCGCAAGTGTCTTTCTTAACGCACGATACCTCCTGGATTAGGAATTTTATAATTACCATACTTTCTAACTAAAAATATTTACACAGAGAGAGACGATACATCGTATCGCGGCATGCACAGGCAAACGAGTCAACGACGTCTCAGACGTACGCAATGATAGTACGTCTGATACTTTAAACGCGGACGGTTCTTAGAAGAAGTTTCAAGTTTCAACAACATTAACAGCGTATACGTAGATATTTACATGATTATCAAGGACTAACAGCTTCTGCCGTTCCTGCGACACAGCACTCTACGTACCGTGTTCAAACGAACCGCTTTATTATAAATGTTTTGATCATGTTTGTAAAACGGCCTAGAAATTCGCGTTCTACTCATCGCAAAATGTTCGGAAATCCAAAGATTAAATTAATTCGATATGTCGTAACGCAAAGGGCTCTGCATTGCCTAACGCGGGGAATCTACACATTCACGTAGTTCGCATCTACGTATTCGATATCTCTTTCGTATTGCTGTGTAACTTGGACAAGCTCCGGATGAATTTTATTATCGTAAGCAAACGGACACTAGATCCAGTTATACGTAGGACTTAGGCACGGTCATCTATGTAGACACGTTATCGAGACGTTTACAAAACGGAAAATCGCTTATCTGCTTCGAGCCTAAGTAATACCTGTGGATAATGCGTGTATATATATACGTATTCTTTACATATGAGGCAACTAGTTCTTTACTGAACATTGTGCGTAAACTATACAAATAATTTTAAACAGTCTTTCATTAAGGCTGGGTTCGCCGAGAGATTACATTTCTCTCATTCGCGTTAAACTAAATGTGTTCTTAAGAGTAAACATGCAATGAGATAACGTATTTATAAGTATAGGTACGCGCATTACAATTTCGCTTCGATAAAACTCGCGTTTGATAGAAATGTATTCTTAGTATCAAGAAATTACGGTAACAATAAGCCACTGAGGTACATTATATTATTTAACAAGTTAGATTTTCCTGTCGGAGGAGAAGTTCGAACTTATACGTACACGTGCCAAGCGGAAATAGGTAATTTAACAAAAAAAATGTATAATATATTCGACGCTTCCAATAGAGATAAAAATATCCCTCCTGATTGAAAGACTCTTTACAATACGTATATAGGTCGTTCGTAAATGAAAATTAACTCGCAGCTCAATATGCAATTCGTACTTCGTATAGTAGGTCTTGCGGTCTCTTCGCAGGCTGTTCGGAATGTATGAAAAACTGAAAACGTTCCGGTATTTACTCCCGCTTTAGGCCTTGTACATGTGTATATACGCGTATGCCCGTTCCACGTTGCACGCCGATATCGAAGTTTGAATTGCAATTTCCATCCGTTCCATCGTACCTTCTCCCTGTCCCTCGTCACGGAAATAAGCGTTCCCGACGAAACGTGATTGTTTCTTCGACCAAACGCGTGTACGCTCAAACGAAATCTTCCGAATGCGTTTCGGGATTGTCACGGTTTCTCCGACGACTCTGATTCGAGTCGAAAGAACGAGATTCGTCAGGACAGAACGTGAGCCGAGCAAGGGGATTAGAGAGGGAGGAGAAAACTGTTCAACGCCTGTCCCATCCGCGCGTGCAAACGCAGAAGAGGCAACTCGGCCGTCTGTATTATTGCGCAGAACTGACCGAGGAACGGTCGCTGTCGATCGACGCCGTGTCCGAGAGCGGCACCGAGGACGACGCCAGCGGCGGGGAATCGGACGTGACGCAGTGATCGCGGTACACTTTCACGGATGGCTGTCGCGGGGAGGATAACAGAGCGTTCACGTTCTCGGGTAAAGGGGGTAACACGTTACTTTGAAATTGTCCCGACACGTTGCCGACCGGCTGATAATTAGCTACTACGATGATCTTCCCGCTTCTGCTGCGAGCTTTGCCAACTCCGAAATAACGACTACTCGCCCAAATTAGTTGGGTGAAATGACCTGTCGCAAAGAACACAGAGCAGGCTTAATCTCGATGGATGCGTCGACGACACTACTAATTCTTCGATACTAACGTCTACGTATTGCTTCCGCAATTAATTAGACTCTTTGAGAGGATACCTGCGTTCACATTGGCATGGAGAATGTCCGGTTCTTTCAAAAAATCATATTGCTTTACCGCGGAATACCAGTACGACGCGACGTCTTGCCCGGTTACGTCCGTAGTAATAGCTCCGCCGGGCCGACAGTAGAGATTGTGTCCTACCCCTCGATCGTTTCTATAGTAAAACGTGTTCGTGTGTGCCAAATGGTTGGCCCACGTTTGTGCGTATTCGCATAACTGTAAGAGAGACGACGGCGTCAATTTGAGAAAGGTCCGACGAAATCTGTCAGAGCCCCCTACGCGTACCGTCTACGCCAGGGTTTTCCAAACTTTTTCTGCAATGGAACACTGCGCGAACCCGGAAATTCTAACGGAATATTTGGCTTATCTTTAAGATTTGGTAATTCCCACATAGTTCTTTCGTTCTGTCTCGTGTACGTGCTTGTATTTGAAAAGCAGCTTACCTGCGGCGACATCGTTAAAGGCGGCGAGTTGTGCCTTTGCCGATAGACGTTGTGCCAGCACAGACATTCGGTAATAAACTCGCTGTCTCGCCAGTCAGTCTCCAAATCGTTACTGTCGTGCGCGATACTCATCGGCCTGTTACTCAGGATCTACGTGGCATCGACAGAAAAGAGCAGGGGCAGTAAAAATGTGCCGTTCCAACACAGTCAACTAAACCATCTAGCCTTGTTCGTCTCGATCCTGAACAACGTCCTGAGCATTCGAACTAGATCATTGAAAGATCCCGCGTCCTCACCTTTTTCCATAGCTTCGGCCGATTGTCGAGCTGAGCCCGTTCATTCAGTATCGACGCCGAGGTCGATTCGCAAGTGTCTGTCACCGTGCTCGCTTTGTACAATTTCGACTGCTCCACTCGTTTTCGTAGATTCTCCAACGCTCTCGCCTCTTCTCTCTTTCTAGAAGGAGGCCAATTCGCGTTCGACGTGTGGATCATGCTGATACCGAACGGCGACGCTGAGTCCTGCAAATCCGATCGCAACGATCGTTAAAACGTTCTCCTGGTTCTCGACTGAACTGCATAACACATTCGAGAGATGACTAGAAGAGCGGACTACCTTTTGATTGCCATTGGCGAAGTTGTAATCTGCCAAGTGAGCCGTTTGACTGAGCAAACGACGACTGGCGGGGCATCGATTGCGATTTATTATTTCCTTCTGAATAGCGTAATCGATGAAATAGCTTTCGACTTCCGTGTTATCGCGTTGGGAGGACGGTAGCAGTTCCGTAGTTTCCTCCTCGACGTCGAAGCTTCGATTCACCTCGCGTAACTCCATTTCTCCGTACATACTGTCGGCAGTTGCTCTTTCGGCTGTCCGGTGTTCAACGATGCGATTGACCGCAATACTATCTCTCGACCGTCTCTTGTAACCTCGGTACCTTGTTCTCGATCACCGACTCTCTGAAGTCAACCGCAGCTGCCCACCAGCTTCTCTGTGAAACTCGGACTACCCTCGTCGGTGGTGGTTCCGGTGGTTCCTACCACCTACACACTTCGTAGAAATTGCATGTATCCGTTCTGCATCTGCGTCGTCGCGTTCCTCTACCAACCACTCTACCTGGTGCACGACCATGCGCATCCTCCACCTATGCGTACTGCGTACATTACATTTACACGGAGCGTGTACGGACAGGCACATTCCGATCAGCCGAAAATGCACTGCGACAACGACTGCAGTCCACTTCATGTAGTATGTGTATATGTGCTTCCTAGATAAACGAAGTAATGCTTCCTAGATAATTCTCTCTGGAATCGTAACTCTGCGCGGAAACATTTTCACACGTTGAAGAGGTTTTCAGGCGAACAGCACTCCGTCCGCTTCGGATAAATCCTGTACAAAAACCGTACAAAACGATCGGAAAAGTATGTGCGTAGCATACCATTAAGATTGACTTCTGTGATTTTTAATGCAATAAATTGTGCGATGAAACACAAAGAATCTTAATAGATAATTCTCAAAAGGTAGATTTTTTTTGAATTAAGGGACGAAGTGTTTACTTGTTCCGCGAAATTTTACGATTGGCGCGTTTCGAATCCTCGTGGCCAATCAGCGCGTGATTCTCGAATCGTGTTCAAAACAAAACAGTATGGCCGATATTACGCACAACGGGAAGTAAACCGGGATGCGTTGATGAAACTTGATATTAATTAAAGTCGCGGTTAATTTTTGTTGTTGACATGATCCTCGTACTGTTCCACGTGCTTTACTTCTTCGGTAAATTCGTGTATCAGAGTTATCGAACTAAGCGAAGAGCTATAAAGGATGAGACGATCGGCACGGAGAAACGGTTCAATGTTAGTGATGCAGATTTCATGCTCAGAGATTGTGAAGTGCGTCAAGATTTCGAGCAAAAATCTATCAAGTTTTTCCCTCCAGCGTACGTACAAAGATACGTTGCCGTCATCGATGTGCTCAGGAATTCGATGTATCAGGGAAAACTACGCAAGGTATATTCCGCTCGTTCACGTGTCGTACAACTTTTTCATTACCTCGCGAATACATCTTAAATTCTCTCGTATCATCGTAAACGTCTTGTTCATTACATCTGAGCGGTTATCGTTCCACGAATGACGACGCATCGCGAATTCGTAAAGCACGGAACGCTTGTAGGTTATATGATCGATTCGTCGTCGTCACGAGTTACGAAGGTGTTTGGTTGCAGGTTGTCGATTTCGGATGTGCGGAGCTCGATTTCTTGGTTTATATGAAAAACACTCAGGGTATCGAGGAAATATTATGCGTGGATATTGATAGAACACTGTTAGAATCATTTGAGAACAAGGCCGCTCCGTTGGTCTGCGAGTATTTAAACACGAGGACTGCGCCTCTTGTGATCGAAGTATGCGAAGGTAGCGTGACCCTGAACGACAAGAAGCTGGAAAACACAGACGCCGTGATTTGCATAGAATTGATCGAGCATTTGTATCCAAACGAACTGACAGACCTTCCTCACAACATTTTCGGATACATCCAGCCGAAATTGGTAGTGATAACAACGCCAAACGCAGACTTCAACGTGTTGTTCCCAAACTTTTCTGGGTTCAGACATCCTGACCATAAATTCGAGTGGACTAGACAGCAATTTCAAGACTGGGCAGAAAACGTTACTTCGAGATACCCGGACTATGAGGTGAAGTTCGACGGGATTTGTAAAGGCCCGGAAGGTACAGAACACTTGGGATGTTGCAGCCAAATGGCAATCTTCGAACGCGTCACCGACAAAGAGATTTACAGCAGAGGCATCGAAGGTTTATTCAAGACGGTGGCAAGATACGAATATCCGTTTCGGGTAGACAATCGTTCGGACGAAGAGAAGATTCTCGACGAAGCTACCTTTTACATTAGACAGCTGTCAACGTACAATATAGAGGACGAGGCGATGGAGGCAATATCGCTCGAACAATTAGTAGACATGTTGAAGAGATCTTTTCACGTTTCGATGGAATCGTTGAAGACGATCTTAGAGGAAGCTAACTGGACGATCGAAGATCGTGGATTAGGACCGGTCGTAGTCGTACCTGAGCGGACGTATTCTGATTATGATCTGATGGATGATGATGTCCAGTGGAACGATAACTATTCCGGCTCAGACGGAAACTCCTGGACTCAAGAGCCTGGACCACCTATAAACTCCAGATATGCACATCCAGACTCAAGCACATGGTACAGTGAAAATTGGGATCAAGAACCGAGTATTATCATACCGCAAAACGATCCTGCCCGAGAAGACAATACTGATCTGTTCGACAACGAAAACGTTTTATTGTTAGACAGTGCATCCGAGGTGATGATCGACACTGAAACCGTCGCAGAAACCGCTGAAATCAGTAGAGAAAATTTAAACCCGTTGCCTAGTGTAGATAGCTTCAGCAATACGTTAGCCGACTCTTCCTATGGACGCGAATTCGAAGAAGATACGAGACAAGACTCGCTCCTCGAAACAACGACGGGCACTCGGGATGGCGTCGCGTTCAACTCTGTACGAAAACTCAACCGCACGTTAGACGTTCCACTGTACATGTCTGTTTCGCGCGCGTCTACCTCGCCCGAGCCGTACCTTTTACAGACCGTTCGAGTCGATCAACGTTTGCAAGACAATAGTATGTGCGATCAAAGTATGAGTAATCAATGGATGTTAAATAATTCGCTTGAACAAAAGGTTATCATGGAAGCGAGCGAGGACGAACGTCAAACGTCGAAGGGAAGCAATTCGAACGACGAGGATCATTCCTTACATCGCATCTGTTTGAATACATCGTACAATGAAATGGAAGATTCCGATGTCGAACGTGTAAACGTTAACACTAGTGAAAATGCAATTTGTCTCGGTCGAGAGCAGACACTAAGTATTCAACGAGACAGCGAAACGTCGAAAAATGAGCATATAAAGTTGAACACCGTTCCTAGTACTAATACATTGATAGAAAGTAGCCCACAATTTACAAGTTCGCCGAAGATCCAGGCTAAACCGAATACAATGAGTAAAAAGCGTAGGTCCCTCGATTATAAAGGGTCGAAAAGCGACAATAGTTCCTCCAACGCGACAGGTTTGACGACTTCTTCTAACGATTCGTTAGGCATCAGTAGGGAGATATCTCCGCGAAACAGTAAGAGTGTACACATATCTACGGCGACAACGTCTAGTTTCAGCGATCGTGACGGTTATACATATCTCGATGAAACTGGATTGACAAATAATTCCAACGATACGCTTACGAGTAGCGATACGTCGACGATAGGTTCTACGTTCAACGTCAACAAAGGGACGACAGAAGAATTGTCTGATTCGGATTCTTTGAGCAATGAGAGGAACAAGTCGGTAAATAATCCGGACACTTCTATCGCAGACACGTCAGTAGAAGATCGAGCAATCTTGCATTTATCGAATGGTGCAGAATCATCAAATTGTGATACAGAAACTCCTTTAACGAATCGAGAGTCTCGCGTCGATTTCACTTTCGATATCAAGACTGAATCAGAATCTGAATCGCTTGACGATCGCTATTCGAGAATGAAACGTGTAAATAGTACTGGAACGTGTCGTCATCAGGCCAAAGATGTTAGCGTAGAAAACAGACCCCTCGAGTCCAACGAGAGCGCAAGGGATGCTCAATCAGTATTAAAAAGTGAGAAATGTAAGATTAGAGACCCAAATGCTATTTCGATAGAAATAATAGAAAGCATCGAGTTGAAACCTTCCTCTCCGGAAACAGAAACACCGTCGACCAGTTGGTCCCCGGAAGTAATGGACTCCGGTTACCCAAACACAGCCTCCGCTCAGGATATGACGCCTGAATTCGATCTGTCGAGCATAGCGCAGGATCATATATCCGATTCCGAGCCACCCAGCATAGCAGAGGCTCCGAGGCTCGAAGCTCTCGAGGTTGTCCAAGTTGAAAACGGCGATCTTGCTAACAATAATAGAGACGGTGAAGGTAACAACATGATGGCTGCAGAATTAAATGATTTAGAAGATTTGCAGCCGTTGATCGACGTGCTCGAAAATGATATTGAAAACGAGAATGATATTTACGTTCTAGAGAATGGTTTCCCCATATGGTTGCTAAGAATCCTTAACATGGCTAATCCTCTCGACGTTGAAATGCGCATGCAAGAACGCAGGGAGCTTAGACTCGAGAACAGAGCACCAGGTAATTATCCTTGGAGTTCGAATGCGAATACGTAATGAATGCATTCCTTTCCTCTTGCTTTTCAGCAGATGACGATGCAAGAAACGTGAACGCGGAACACGACGAAGGGTTCAATAGCAGCGCCGAAGAAGACAGTGATTTAGAAAATAATGAGATGAGAGGCAACGCGAACGTTGCCGATGAAAACGTCTTGATGGACAATGCCGAAGATGTTTCGAACAGCGATAGCGGAAGTGAACAGTGGGCCGGTGACACGTGATACCGTTCGAAATAATAAGTCTAGACGAATCGACATATCTCGCTCTGACACGCTTGCAAAGTCTGAAGGTAGAAGTTGAAAGGTAATGTTATCGAAGTGTACTTTTTTCGTTTTTCGTATTTTTTTTTTGGTCTGTCTCGAGACACACTTGAGGTTAAGGTTTCTGAAGAGCATTGCTTTCGTTAGAGGAAAAATTACCTTCCTCTTTTTCGTATCATTGATCTCGCGTTATCGCAGAAAAGCAAACTCGTAACACATTCGTCTTCGCGTCTCTCATATCGAGGAGTTACTTTCCATTCGGTGAACGTGAGACAATATTTCAGTACTTTATATATCTATACGCCGTTGTATACTACGAATTTGAGATTTCCGTGTTTAAAAAACATATATATATATATATTTTCTTACGATTTTCACGAGTCTCGTCGCGTTATTTATTAAGTGATCGAATAGAATTTTCCGAGGTCCTACTTTAGCTGTGTATGATTTAAGAAAGTTTATTCACATGTTACGTTTGCACTTATTTTCGCTGAATTAATAAAACATTGGGTTGATTTGTAACAAGGTGTTCTATTATTTATTGAAATTTATCGAAGACTGAAATGCATATCGTTCCGTTATCATTTCGATCGAATAAATCGTGCTTCCCTAACGAACTGATGATCTTTAAATGCACTCTTGGTGAAGATCCAATCTCGTAGTATACCGTACGTGTAGTCGGCACGTGTACTATTAATACCGCGAAACACTTAGGAAATAGACAGATATATCTTTGTTTATTTCAATAATAGTGGAATGACATTACAAGGTGTACAGTGATACATAAGTTGTAATCTAAATCTTTACACGACTTGTTAGTAGCTTACTTCGATATCATACGTTGTTTTTTCATTTTTGTATTTACACAAGTTATATCTTTTATTCCATACAAGTTCCAAGGTTATTGTGAGAGCTATTGTACGAATTTCTAGAGTGACCATAAACTTTGCTTTCCATCGTGTATATATTACTTAGATAAATATCAATTTAACGACGAGAAATTCAAAGGAACAGAAGGAATTCAATTATCATCGATCTATAAAAAGAGAGGATAGAAAAAGAGGAGTAATCGTTACCAATCTCTTCCGTAAATTTTTACGACGCAAGACAATGGCACGATTATTAATCGCTGATAATGCATACTGATAAGTAGTCCGCAGTACGAACAGCGCGGAAATAAATTAATCGGTAGTCCCGTAAAACGAATGGCACTAATTACGAAGCTAGATTTACAGTCTAAGATATGCGTCGAAACGTCCTCTAATATTTATTATTCGATTTTATTGTTCGCTTGACAAGGAGGGTTTCTTAAACATCCGATTAAATTCTAACTTCAAACAGTGCCTTAACATAATTTCCTTAACATAATTTATGGCCTTAAGTGTAACGCGTGTATACTCTGTCGAAGAAACAGCACTTACCAAACAAACTCTTCAAAAAAAAAGAAAAGAAACAAACAAGAGAGAACGAAACGAACGAAGGAAAAACCTTCCATATCGCGGGAACTATGTCTAGCCTTATGTTAAGTTACGTCGTCCAGTTGTTAATGTACGTACAAAACGTCGGTGTATCGTTATTCACGGTTATTAAAAAACACTGCGAGATAACTGGAATATCGCGTAAAAAATTGAAGACTGTAAAATATTTTCTATGTGCTCGTCGCGATTCGTAGATAGCCGGTTGCAAGCGCGTATACGTGGATCAGTGTTATAGTTTTTCTCGGTTAAAATAAGACGTTACTTAAATCAAATAGGGTAAACGCACGTGTACAATTTTGGAATGTCGGCATAATGTTCGTACAAAAAATTAATTAATGAATCTGCAGATTGTGAAATCTTTGACTTCTGCAGTTTGTCACGTTTAACGGTTGCCTGAGAGCACCATTTATGTACATTGCATCGTATGCTATAGCACTTCTACTCTCCACGTTCTTAAACTAGTTTCATACAAAATGTAGTGAACTTATCGCTAACATCTATTGTAATCATTTTTTTCCGTTTCTACGCATGCCCCCCTCGACTTCTCAATACAAGAAATTTCCAATTTCGCGTAAAATCTGAAGCATACAAAAGAAAATGGAACTTCGAACGATACATCGATAATTCATATACCGAATTTAGGTAGAAATGAGTATAACAAACAAATTATAACGTTATCAACAAGGTATATCTCAAGATTAATATCAACGTTGATTAATATCGATAAAGCTGCCTTCGCTAAAAAAAAGAGACCACTACGTGTAAATAAATAAAACAGTGCACGTGAGGAATCTGACGTAAAGTATACCGAACGTATATCGTGAACAAAGTCTAGAACACTACGTGTAATTATGGACGTACATTTTATGTTCGAATTCGTGTCTAATGAGACACATCTCTTTCTCGTGACGTACCGATTCTTCTTCCGAAACATCGCCTGGTTTAAAGTGACATCGTTTTAATGCGTATGCGTGTGTATTATCATGTGTACGATTAAGCTGTTCCTTCCTTTAGTTGGAAGTAGCTTTCCTCGTTCAAGCTTGTATTGTGTTAGACTCTACTTACTGCATCACACAATTTCTTTGAAATTATCGCGGGTCTCGCGATTACGGGAATGTATCAAGTGGTGCATCTCACCACTGGGCGCGCTGTCCCGTCTTAAATCTTTCATTAACGAGGGAGCCATCACTTCTCTTTTGTTCGCCGCTTCTTTTATACTCGAGAGCGTCTTGCTGAGCCACGGCCAGCTGTTTCTCGCCGCTTGAAGTTCGGAAGCAGTCGCGTGCAATTGATGCGTCAAGTCCTGAAAACCGAGCTAGCCTCGTCATTCTGATTACTGGTACACGTGCCGCGCACGTCGAACAGCGCTCGAGTACGCGTTCGCTCACCTGATTTCTACATTCGGCCTCGACGTGGGCCAGCTTAGTTTGGGCCAACTCCAACTCCAATTCTCGCACCCTCTCCTGCACTCTGTGCAACATGGGATCTACGCTACGGTTTTCCAAAGGATGCGCGATGTCTGCCAATATGTTCGATGAATCCATTATACAACTCCTGCACTTTTCGCATTTCGAGACCTTAGACTGCAAGATACGACGGCTTTAATGCATGTCTGTGCCAGTCCATTGGAGTATTCGCGCTACGGACTCCGTCCGGAAGCCGTTGCGATCGCTGCTGAAGATCACGGTTCTTCTGACGACTCCGTAGCGCGAGTACTCTGTAACCTGTGTTTTTCAATGTTCGCTTCTCACCCGCAATTCGCTGAGCGTTGTCTTCGCGGCATTGTAATCGTCCTCCAATCGTTGACAAATCTGGGAACGAGCATACGCTTTTAACAAGACGTCGCATGCACGTCGAACAGCATCGGTCACGGACTCTTACCTGTTTATATTCGGCAATAATGATGTTGCTACGTCGACTTTCCGCGTCTGCTCTAGCCACCTCGCGTTGCAACATTTCCTTAACTTGAACCAGTTCAGCCTCCAATCTCTGTTTCTCTTCCTCGTTCCTCGCCACTGTACCTCGTAATTGTTCTACCTCGTTACTGTATTCATCCGCGTTTTCTTGCGCCTCTGTGGGACAAAGAAAATTGCCGTTTACAAACCACGTCGATGACAAGTGTACATATTAAGTGCGCGTGTACGATTGTAATCTGTGTAGCCTCATACATATATGTGCAGTAGGCCACTTCGTAGGAGAAAAAGTTGTATCATTATGTAAGGGAGCTCGTTAATATAATCTTACTCTGTATCAATGCCTTTACAATACGACTCATCGTTCCGACGGCACAGCATTTAAAATGAATGACTTCAGTCTTCAATCTAACTGTCGGATATGCGATATCTGGCAGAAGCAGATACCGATGTTCCACTACATGCCTGTGCAGAATGAACCGTAGCCAATTTTAAACTGCTGGCACAGCTGTCAACTTGATACATTTGTTACCTTCTACAGTACGTAAGCATGTATATGATAACTCTGACGAACGCATTCACGTCATTAAGTAAAGTCAGTTAATATGTTTCGAGTGATTTAATCTATCAATTTATAATATACTCGAGATACACGTTTCATTCTGCTCCGTACAATGGGAAATGATGTGATCAAGTTCACGCGTGTAATTAATCGTAAGAGGCGTACCTTGGACCAACATGTTCGAAAACGTGACTTCTATATGTTCTTCCGAGCGCTGACAACTTTGCATACAAATTCTTGATAAATTCGTGTCGCGCTGCGGAAGTACTAGTTGCTAAACGATTTCCCGATAGGCGTTTACAATGCAATTTCTTTGAATTTACAGTTAGTATAGTTAGTATAGTTAGTATAGTTAGTAAAATAGAAAGCTGGAAGCGTTTGTCTCTCGAGACAACTACAATCTGTCACATGCGATTGCAACTGAAGAAGCAACAAATGGTAAGGTGTCTGTAAGGAACAGGGTATACACAGGTGTATTAACAAAATTAAAAACAACGTTCTAAACGGACGATTTATTTCCAATAAGCAAAAATAAATAATATTTAAAAAACAATGTACAAGATGATATACAAAAACTTTAGAAGGATAAGCGCGAAAAAATTTTATTATATTAATTTGATTTATTTTTTGTTCAATTGTATAAAATTTGATAAACTTCATTGTCATAAATAACTAAAAAAAAACAAGATTAAATTTATACCGAAACGATGCTCTTTTGTTTCTAACAAGTGATGCCCGTGATCTATCTTAGCGTTTGCAAACAAAAATCCATAATAAGCGTAACGCAAAACCACTTGAAGGCATATTTTATATTTATTCTGAAAACGCGTACATCCTTGTACCATTTCAACCAGTTTATAGATTCTAGTAACACTATCCTCGTATTCGCTTGAAATAATTTGAATAATGACTGTACTTCACGTTTCAACTGGTTAAAATCGTGTATCACTGAATTCTCCTCTTATCAGCAACACATTTACACAGCTTGCTATTCTACGATTTTGACGATGCGTTCGATAAATATTATACAATAAATTATACAATATACAAAAATAACAAGAAATCCACTAAAGGAGAAATTGTAAAAAAAAAACAGATCGCACTCGGTTTCTTCTTCAAATAGTAATGCGTACTTCGCTAGATAATATTTATCGTTTAGCGCAATTTGAGATACTTTATAGCATTCAACCACCACCCACTTTGTGCAACCAGATATTTCCTACACGAATTATACTGTGAACAGCACAGATCGAATAATTTACTCGTTCGTACGATTTTCCATCCGGTCTGACGAATTCCTTCGTGTAAGACTGGATAAAACATCGTACGAAGAGACGAACTAGAAACGCGTTATCGACATCAATATGATGTAGTTCTCTTTGGCAGTTAACGATTTATAGAGCGCTGCGAATCATCTTAAAAATTAGTCCGATAGTTCGGTCTTCGTAAATGTTTCATAGAAATAAGCCATTGAAAATCGAATTTACATTTACTCGACGGTTATTCTTATCATGTGCGGACGACGCATGCAACAGCATTGTTGCAAGATCGTTGGACGTACTTGTCTGTAAGGTTTAAACATAAAATATGTAATTACCTTTGAGTGTCATAAATTCTGCTTCGTACTTCTTCAGCTTCTTTAAGGTGATGGAACAGGCTAACTTCATGATGGACCGCGATACTTCTTCGCTTCGACAACGCTTAGGCAAATGTACTCGAAAGTATTTCAATATGCTCTCGAAATCTAGTTGCAGCAGTTCCTTCTTACTAGACTGGAGAAATGCATTTTCCCGGTCAGACATTTA